>NW_010240672.1:13943-22740 GCF_000690775.1 Eurypyga helias | reverse complement strand
TTTCTTTTCTTTCCATCCTGGTCTGCACAGCCTCTCAATTACTGTCATATTAAAAAGTCCTCAGGATGCATGTAGATATTCATACTCAAAGGAAAGGAAATAATAGGCTACATTCAGTCTACATTTATTTCAAGAAACAGTGATGTCACTAGGGCTAACAGTATTTTACTCTGGAATCGGAGAAAAGTCAGAATAATCACACAGTTGGTTACCAAGGCTCAGCCACAGCAAGCAGACACTTTTTAAGTCACCATAACTCAATTATGTTCAGTTGAGAACTCATAGCCATACTTTCAGGAAACCGGTTGTAAAGGAAATGAAAAGAATATTTGTAAGGAATAAGCCAGCCTTTCCAGCCAGAGATCAAAGATAGCAGTGAATCAGCATTCATTTTATCAGGCCCCCAGAGAAGATTTCCCTCTACTCTGCTTACAGCATACCAAAAGCCCTACAGCTTTCCATGCAAGCTGGACCCATTTTGCCGTTCACCAACTTGATTAGTAATTCAGGGTGGAAGCAAAATGAACTGGATTTTATTTACTGTGGAGGGAATCTCTAAGATTATTAGGTTATAGGAAACATTTCATTCAACCTCCTAACATCAATGGTCACCTGGGGTATTACAAAAACCTTTAAAACAAGGTGGTGTCACTAGTGTGGTAAGAAACAGTGACAGCTAAAAGATGAAAGACAGTTTCAGGTAAAAATTTTCAGAGCTGAAGCAGAAGACCAGCAGCATTCTTACCTGAATGCTACAGCAAAGGACACTCCCTTTTTCCATGATGAGAGCAATAAATTTATCTGCTAAGACAAAAAAGAAGAGTCTACTGCGTCATATCGAAACCTCTTACTAACACATGTAACTGAAGTTTGATAGGTAGGGTTCCAAAAAACTCACTAACACAATATACTGAGTTTGTCATTACCACTGAGCATAATTCACTCATATGATCCTAGAGAGACACTTCAGTTTAGAAATTAAGGTCAATAATTGAGACTGTTCTTCACAGTTTGTTGCTTCTTAGCTTTCTAATATTACAGTTTAGCTGGCTTTTCTACATCAATCTTTCAACATGACAGACGGTGATCACTTAAATGATGATTCCTTAGAGAAGAAAGGTACCTCTGGCATCAAAAAAACGTCAGAGACTGTGTACGTATTATGCACATATACACACACATACCCTTCAGCTTGAACTGTCTTTCAAATTGCTTCTCATCACAGATGTGCAGTGGTTTAACATGTAATACGCAGCCAGTTGCAAAGCATGGACAGATATTCCCTTGCCATCTCCAAATGGGATTACAGACTTGCTTTTTCTTTCTTTAAATAATTAAGGCTAGATGGCCACAGGTAATTAGGTGAAAAGGCAGTCAATAAGTACTCTCCAGCAAAGTGTAAGTCTTGTAATATTGATCTCCACTGTACCTGCTTCTACAGAAATTAAGCGCTAGCAAGTAGACAGCATAATACAATATGTAAAAAGATTAAATCAAAAGTACTTCCTTTCTGAAAAAAAAAAATTAAAACCACCAAAACAACCAACCAACAAACAACCCATACAGAGATAAAGAAACCACAGAAAGTTTTGTATGTGATCTGAACTTTCAAGATATCAGTTTGTTCCTGTGCATATGGACACGGTAGTTCAGTGACCTTATGTCTCCAGTCTTTGCTTTCTCTTCTCCCTTGGAAACACTTCCAAAAAGAAAACCCAGCTTGCAGAGAGATATGTGCACCATGAGACATATTGGCTGAGCTCAGACTCCTGAGGAGAAATGAAGCAAGGCATCTGTGGTGGATTGATCTTGGTTGGTCACCAGGTGCCCACCAAGTCACTCTATCACTCCCTCTCCATCAACAAGGCAAGGAGAGAAAAATATAACAAAAAATTCATGGGTTGAGATGGGGACAGAGACATCATTTACCAATTACCATCATGGGAAAAACAGAATCGACTTGGGGAAATTAATCTAAGTTACTGACATTCAGGGTAGGACGATGAGAAATAAGAATGAACCCAAAACCACCTTCCCCCTATCCCTCCCTTCTTCGCAGGCCCAACTTCATTCCCAACTTCTTTACCCCCGCTCCCTGAGCAACTCAGGGGGATGGGGAATGGGGGTTGCAGTCACTTCATCACACTTTGTTTCTGCTGCTCCTTCCTCCTCGTATTCTTCCCCTACCCAAGGTCACTCCCATGGGATACAATCCCTCATGAACTTCTCCAATGTGGGTCCTTCCCATGGGCTGCAATCCTTCAAGAACATCTCCAGTGGGGGTCACCCCCACAAGGTTCAATCCTTCAGGAGCCCTCTGCTCCAGCCTGGGTCCCCCCTGGGGTCACAGATCCTACCAGCACACCTGCCCCAGACTGGGCTCCTCTCTCCAGGGGGCCACAGCTCCTGCCAGGAGCCTGCTCCAACACAGGCTGCCTGTGGGATCACAGCCTCCTTTGGGCTGCAGGCAGGTCTATGCTCCACACACCCCACCCTCCCCATGGCCCTCCGTGGCTGCAGGGCACAGCTGGCCTCACCGTTGGCTGCACCACGGGCAGCCAGGGAGTCTCTCCAGGGAATCACCACTGAGCTAGTTGTCTGCAGAGTTTTCTGTCACATCTGTTTTTTCTCTCCGGTTTCAATTTCTCTTCCCCCTTTTTCTTTTTTCTTTCTCCTTTCTTAAATATGTAATCACAGAGGTGCTAATGATGTTGCTGATGGGCTCAGCTTTGGCCAGATGCAGATCTGTCTTGGAACTGCCTGGAACTGGCTCTGTCAGACATGGGGCAGCTCCCAGTGTCTTCTCAATGGAGCCAAACCTGCAGCACCCTCCTGCTACAAAAATCTTGCCAAGTAAACCCAATCAGCATCTTAACTAAAGATATTCCCAAGGCACAACACAGAAAATTTCCCAGAATTTAGATGTTACAGAAGAAATTAATGAAAACATCGTTTGTCCAATCCAGGGAAGAGGAAAGAGGAAGAAAGGTCACCTTAAACTGTATCTTGTGGAGTTATAGACACATAGGCAAGCACAAGGATAGGCAATGCTGGCACAAATATGTCATTCTGCCTCTGGCAGAGGCACAGAAGTTATCAAATAGTTTTGTGAATACTGATTGCCTAAAGTGAAGGAAAATCAAGGACAAAGAAAATAATGACACAGAATAGGACAGGGACAACAAACTATGAAGCAGATGGGTATACAGTAACCTCAGAAGACTCAGAACAGAACTCATTGAATCCAATTCTTCTTACAACTTCTTTCCTAAACCCCAACACAGCAGCACAGAGTCACACGCAGAACATCCCTCAGTTGAAATACTTAACAAGAAACCAAATCAAAATGCTGTCAAATATCAGAGACCTGCAACCTTGTTGGCTGATGCTTCATTGTTGTTTTCCTTTCCTCAAGATTTTAATTATTTGCTAATTCCTCCTGGGAAATCTTTGTCCTAGTTTTCTAAGCAAACAGAGGACTTAATAATTACATAAAACCCTGACTACTTCATGGTTAAAAAGCAAACCTCACAAAGCACCCTCTGAAGTTTGAGAGAGTAAACATGCAGGAGCTAACGGCATAAAGATTAAAAAGAGGGATTTATTATTCAGAGCATTAATAAAAATGAACACAGAATAGAATACAAAATGCTTTTACATCATCTGAGATCCCCTATAAATTTAGTTGATTTAGAAGGGTGCCTTACTAGTCAGAGTGGGAGACAGGACACTTTTCCACATCAAATATTGTGGATTTTCATTTAAATTCTGTCATGCTTTTGTAAACTGCTTTAAAATATAGGCATCTGCCATTCATTACCTAGCGGTCCCTTTCCACTGGTCAGAGCAAGGTCAACGTAACACAAAGATACATGGCAGCCTGTTCGCTTTTCAAACAGGCACCCTAATGAATAAGTGTGTTGCTCAAACTGATCTGTCCTTTAAAGTCTACTGTATTTAATTTGTCATTTAGTACCACCTCTCCTCTTCCTTCCTCTTAGCTTCATCAAGGACAGGTAGAAGGAGGCAACACAAGTTACACCTCTCTTTCACTCCCACATTTATTTTGTGAGCATTCTCCAGTCACCATCCATTTCAGGATTACTCCACTTCTTTCTATTACCCAATACCTGTAGTTAGAGTACAGGAAAGATGATCTTGTATGTCACTCCGATCTTTAACATATTTCCTTGTCATCTTGCATGAGTCAAAAATGAGCTTTACAAAATAAAGGTCTGAAATTCCATACTGCAAGTCTATTTCTGTCCTAAGCCAGGGGGAAGAGGGGACAGAGAAAGACTGGAGGTGACCAAGACATAGGGAAAACAGTTGCCTTGCTGCCGGTTTTTCTTTCTTTTCTTAAGCCGTGCTGAGGGAAACAGCCAGTGGATACAGATTGCTCTCTTCTCACTTCTGAGCAGATCAAGAGTTTTTAAAACATCCTCTTTGAATTTGAAAGTTGACAGATCTGGCCTCCCCAGAATAGTCTGTGAAGGACAGCCAGGCATATCATCCAGAGGATCCTTCTAGAGAGACACTGCTTTTCCCATCAAAATTACCATGGACTGTTTCTCAAAATTCCTACATTTGGTGCTCACAATTTATTCTTATCCAATTCCCATGTACTACAAGAAGCAAGATATTGACAGGCAGGCAGGTGGCCTGCTTATTCCCAACAGACCATAAAGCTGCATTTCTGTGCTTCACAGAAGCTGCAAGATGTCTTCAGTATGAAGATTACTCAAAAAATACCTCCCCAGTATCTAGCCAGACATGTAAGAGGCCAGATTTATTTATGCAAAATAATTTAGTTTTACATTCTTACCATAAAGGGACTAAAACTAGAAAGAATCTGTAAGGACCTTCAATTTTGATAACACTCTTAAAAGCAAAATTCTGGGATGACTTTTTATTTTAATAGACATTTACAAGAATTAGAAATCCAGCAAGACATAAAAAAAAAAAAAATTGTTTCCTGAGCAAGATAGAACTGCTTACAAAGAGATAAGACACAGCCTTTTTGAAATAAGAGGTCTTTCACTTCTTATCACCTGATATGTGTCATTCACTTTCCAAGCAAGAATTGCTCATTAAACCAAATTTTAAACAGGTATTTTTTTGACCTGGCAACATAAAAATTCACTTGCTGACATGTAAAGTGAACGTCTCGGAAGAGATAGACAGCCTTCAGAATGGGTCGCAGCTGTACTTAGAAGGAGAAAACCAGAGGAAGCCCTGTTAGATATTGATCCAAATTAGTTAAATTAAACCACAAGACAACACCATTATCTAATAAAAGTCTTTCAGAGAGACTGCAACCGAGCTCTCAGAAATGAAACCATTCTCAGTATTAGATAAGAGACACCCATATTGACAGCTAAAATGGGAGCCTCCATCGAGCCAGGATGATAACTCTGCAATAGCAGAGCCTACCATACTCATCCATGGGCACGTGGTCCTCTCTTGCTTACCCAAGCAGCTCTGGTGTGGTCTGAGGCTCAGGGAGGACCCCCCACCTCTTGGTCACCTTCCTCATGTGACAATTCCGACTTCTTTAGCAGCTCCCAGATTCTTTCTACCTTCAGGTAAGCACCACCACCTCAAGGTGGGAAGAGACATATGAAGATGGGAACGATTGAAGTCCAGCAACACTACAGGTAAGAGATGCTGTGAGCATGCTATAAAGCACACCATCAAACAGCCCCCAGATGCACATGCACAACCCTAAGAATCATCTGGATAGCCCTCCCATGTAGCCTCAGGTGTATGATCTAAAACAGATACAAGGGGTAGGAAACTAATTTGGCCTCAGGACTCCTCAAATACAGCAGGAGCGATTAAGAGATTAAAAAAAACCTGAGAGAATAAGGGTTTTTTAAGACATTTATTGTCCTTCATTTTAGCATGGCTTTGCTAGATTTAAGCTATGTCCTCCATGGTCAGGGATACTTTCCACTAGACCAGGTTGATCAAATCCTCATCCAGCCTGGCCTTGATCTATTCTGGATTTCTGCATCTGTTGTATATGTTCTACCCATCATTTCACTGCAAACATCCTGCTTCCACGATAGTTCATAACAACAGAATCTGTCTTTGCTTTGTGTTAATGTATAAAAGCCCTTTTCCCATTAAGATTTGACAGCTGAGTTTCCGTAACAGAATGACACCTAATAGACCCATATTCTGTCTATGACTTAAGAGTGGGGTGGGGGGTAAGAAAAATGAGAAAGCAGGGTTGGGTGGGGTTTGAGGTAGGTTGTTTTGGTTGTTTGTTTTCAAATCAGCATCTACAGTTCAATATGTTGGTCATTTAAGAAAAAAAAATAAAGAAAAGGTCATTTTTCTCAGAAATTACACTATTCGATCCTATGAATCTCCGCTTTTGATCCAGGAGAGTCCACAGGAAGCTGGCACAAGGACCAGGAATTGTGATTAGTGAAGAGTGTTTTCAGTCTTTTAAGTAGAAACACCATATTTCAAGGTCCACTGTAGTGAAATTCCTGTCTAAACCCACAGAGTTATTTAAATTCTAGACTTTAGAGCAAACTATGGTAGTTTTGAGTTTGTAACTTGCCTGTTTATACTCCAGTAGTCATGTGTGTACAGAGGGAGAGAGCTTGAATTTTACAGAATAAGAACACAAAATTCAGAGTGTACTACTGACCATTCACCCAAAGACAAAGTCTCCCCAGCCCATATGTACAAAATCCCTTTCCTCTCCTCCCACAACAGCTCAATTCCTCAGTCCTCTGCCTCAGCACCTCTGAAGAGCAGGCAGTTTTTAAGCTAGCATGTACACAACAACCTCTAGTGATCAAAGAGGTAACTACAGATAACACAGGCAGCAGTGGCCAGCCCACAAGGTCTCCTTCTCAGAAGGAAAAGCACCAGGACTGATGACACTTGTGACAAAACTCCAAATCTTTTGTAACATCTAGGAAAGAGAAAACATGCTGGTAGCACTCAGTCAAATTCTTGTAATTGCAGTAATTAGAAAATAAAAGGTATTTATTCAATAAGACAACCCTGCAGACCTATCCATTCCTATTCATGAAGGAATACTTATTCATGAAACCTGAAAACTCAGTGTCACCATCCAATGAGATTTTTTTTTTTTCCTAGCAGGGCAATAGCAGAAGAGAAAGTTAAAAGGTCATAGGTCAGCAAGCACTTTATTACTTCTTAGGAAGCAGAATAACAGGAGCAGATTTCTAAAGAAATCCTTGCCGGATGCAGGGATTGGGTAGAAAATCCTAATCGGTTAAATGAAGTGCTTTGGTGGGAAATATACTTTCAAGGGAGTGTGGCCCCAAACATCCCATCAAAGGTGATGGTAAAATTTGTGACAGAACTGGCAATAAGAACTTGATCTCCTATTTAACGGATTTTATCCATTATAACACAGTTTTTTGTACAAATTGCTTCTAGTTTCTGTACACACAGAGAATGTTTAAAAAAGCCCCAAAAACAAACCACCAAAAACTGAAGAACATTTTTTAAAGTGCTTTTAGCTTTGGAGATGAGAAAGGACTTTTTTAAGTGAAAAGTATTGCTCCTAAGCATATTTTTCATCCAGTCTCCTGCTTTGCAAGAGTGCTCTCCAAGTTAGTGGCACAAGTTTTCTGTCCCTGACCTTCAGCTTTTATATTTCCTTCACTTACTAGAAAAGTGAGTTTCTTGACATGGTTAGGACAGATAGCACTCTGGACAGAACTTGTTCTAATTCATCATCTACAGAGGGAGCCTAAGACACTCTGCATTTTAGACAGCTAAGCTTCAGATAGGGTTAATCTCAGCTAAGGGTGGAAGTGTCCACTCTGTCTAGGGTTTAGCTTAGACTTTGGCCATGGCTTTATGCCCTTTTTAGCAATACTCCATGGGTTTACAAAACCCTGACCCCAGGGAGACAGTCACTGGCAGACCATTAGGATGACAGGACACTCAAGATACATAACAAATCCTGACTGCTGTTACTAGTTCAACCAAAGCCTTTTACAGTTCTCTCAAATACAGTAATACCATTTACATCATTTCACTAAAACTACATTTTCATCCATTTACACAAAGGAAGCCAAGAGATGGAAAAATACTGATAAAAAAACCCTCAAAGAAGCAGAAATCTTGGCAGATTTATAAATAGCTACAAGCCCTGAATAAAAGTAGCTTCTCAATCCGACTGCTTCATTTGCAAACTTTAAGTACTTGAAGAAGATAAACTCATAATTTTCCCCAGAAAGTATGCATTATTCTAAACAACAAGCATTCATTTCACAGAAGCATTAACAGAGAGTCAAAATAAAATTTACACATCCACGAGTAACCTAAAAATATAAATACGTGACCAGGCTGGGGGTGGGGTGGGGAGGGGAACAGTTTGAGCAAATGTCGAAAAAGCTTCTGGAAAGCTCTACAGCCATCTCTGGACCCAGCAGACATCCTCACCTCACACACTAATGCAAAAGGCAGTGTTTTTGCCATTCTTCCTTGGGAGGAGGGAAGAGACCACAAGACCCCACTCACCAGGCCAAAACTGCCTGGTGAAAGGAATGCACAGTCCTTCATACCAAGGTGCAAGGAAAAACAAGGCAACCTCCTGCAGCTCCCCACAAAAGAGGGACACAATGACAAGAAGACAATGGGAGAAGGTCTCCAGTCCCACTCTTTGGGGCTGGCTTCCCTAAGTTCACCAACCCCCACTGCCCCTGTGGTTGTGAGGATTTTCCTTAAACAGCTAAGATGTGATGTACAGACTGGAAGGAAAAAAAAATCTGTTACTTTAGACATAGCCCACATCTAA
>NW_010240672.1:0-13927 GCF_000690775.1 Eurypyga helias | reverse complement strand
CCTACTCTCTCCCCACTGGGACACAATGAATGCTGCACTCTTCAGACAGCTTCCCTTTCCCATTCTTGACATCTTGAGGAAACTTTTCCAAGTTTTGATAACTGATTTTTGGCTGGACATTGAAGGACTGATCGTTTGACTTTCCCATTTTAGAAAATAGTTTTTACTGGCCAAGCTTCTCTCCACTTGTGACAGCTTATGTGAAAGAATATTATTACAACTGTAATAATTTCTCATTTGGAGGCTATAAATCAGATGCATTCCCATTGTAAAAATCACCTTTTTCAACCTCTTTTCATTCATGCTTCAATATCATTAGACAGGAAGAAGAGTCTGTGTGTGGCTTTGAGGCAGCAAGTAAATATTAATATATGGTGCTTTAATATGTAAGCTTGTCAAGGTGCTGCAATGGTAAAGTGATTTATAAAATGAAAAATCAATATGAATAAAATCTAGTGAACACACACCATGGATTTATCTGTAGAAAGGGGTAATGAGAGACTGCCTTCTTGCTGTCTCCTACAGCTACAGAATATAGTTCTGATAGGAAAACATATTTTCTATTACAGTCCATCTAATAACACTGAAATCTGAAATGTGGCAACTCATCAACTCAAAGAACCAAAGAAAACCAACATATATTTTCAAATTCACTTTTTCTGTGACTTTACAAGAATCGTGACTGCTACAGATCTCTGCAGGTTACCTTATTGCACTGGAAAGTAAACCTTGAAAATTCCTAGAATAGAAGATACATCACCATGCCAGCCCTTAATTTCAGCTTCTGTCATTGTAAACTACAGTCTTTGTTGTGGCTGAATTTAAAATGAGGGAGAAAAGTTGCCTTAGGATTGTTAGTATGAAAGCTCAGCTGAAGCACTTCTCTTTAACAGGAACACATCTAACGAAACTCTGCCAGCATCTGAACTATAAAGCAGTGGATTCACCTAACTTCATAGTGACTTTTAATTCCATTTAGTGGCAAACCCCCTAACTGTTGCAAGTTTTTGTTTTTCAAATATGCCAGCTCACTGGACCAAAAATGGTACTATAAGTGGAGAGAAACAGTATGGGACAAGAAGAGGAAAAGATGAGTGCATCATAATCTTTGAGATTATTAATACATATCAAAAACTATGCATATGATTGCCTCACCATGATTTGAAGAATGTCTATCACAACTCTTCAGGCACATTAAGCAAATTTGAAATACAAATATGTTACAATAGTAAGGACAATAAATCTTTCTAACCCACAACTCTTAAGCAGAGTAAATTAAGAGCCTCTCCTCATCTACCAGAAAAATGACTCTTGAACACATCCCCTAAGTTAGAAGGTCTGACAGACGCTCAGAAAATTGTTTTCAGAGTTCTCAAGGAAAACTCTGGATTTCTGTTGGTCTTCCTGGCAGAGCTGGGTTATTTGCATATTACACAATTGGTCTGAGTAGCTGCCGAAAAATGTGGCCATAGAAAGAATGACTAGAGATAGGATAAGCAAGGAGCTTCTAGAAAAGCTTAAATGGAAGAAGGAGTTTACAGAATGTGGAAAAAGGGTCTGTCCACTTTGGAGGAGAATAGGAATGTTGTCAGATTATGCAAGGATGCAATGAGGAAAGCTAAGGCACACTTGGAATTATACCTGTCAAAAGATGTCAAGGACGGTAAGAGGGGCTTCTTCAAGTACATCAGTAGCAAAAGGAAGTCTAGGGAAAATGTGGACCTGCTGTTGAATGAGGCACGTGCCCTGGTGATGGAAGAGGCAGAGAAGGCGGAGTTGGCATAGCATTTTTTGGCATGGAAATATTGAAAACCCACCTGGATGCATTCCTGTGCAACCTGCTATAGGTGAACCTGCTTTGTCAGGGGGGTTGGACTAGAAGATCTCTGAAAGTCCATTCCAAAGTCTAACATTCTGCAATCCTGTGACTTTGATTTAGCACAGCAGAGTGTTGCAGCTACCTAATCACCAGCATCAAGTACATCTCTTGTCTATCTTTTTTGCCTGCCCTGAAGTTGTGCTCTATGTATCACTGAGACGCTTTAATCCCCACTCAGATTTCTGGATGTTATTTTAAGATAAATTAGAAACAGCCTATATAAGCAATATCAAAGGTAGATGCAAATGCAAAATTTAACTTAGGAAACTCTGCATTTGTGCACTGTCATTCTGCACTCTGAGAGCTAGGACTTCTCCTTTAATTAGGCTGCATTTAGGTTTGGCTCTCTTGACAGTGATGTTCCACATACCAGGCAATACATTCACTTAGGCTGAAGAGTAAGTGATAAATGACCCCAAAAATGGATGGTTGGTAAGCAGAAGAATCCAAGGGGGCTAAATATACTTAGCACTACCATGTCATCACCTGTAATTTCCACAACTGACTGAACTGTACAGAAGTGAAGCTGGAGACCTCATGAAGAAGAGCTTGTTAGTGGGGTCTAACCAGCTATCCCAGTGAGTGACACACCTTCTGCCTCATCAAAGGCAGAAAGTGACAGTATTCACAGAAATAGTCCCCTCATTCTCTACAGAAATAGTCATGAGTGATGTGAATATTTCAACCTTCTTTCATTTAGCCAACTCCCACAGTGGCAAACCGCCCTGGCTCAGCAAGAAGATACTAGAGAGCCAAGGGAATTTCTCTATCCAAGCAGGAGGAGGAATTAGACCCCTCCATGGCTGCCTCCTGCAGAGTAGTAAGCTGAACTAGGCTAGACATTGTCAAGCAAGGTGTGGTTTTATTCTCTGGGGAGTCTGTCAGTTCATATTAAACCTGTTAATCTTCCAAAATAACGGACAAGAGGAGTTAGCCTGATTAGTAGATGTTTGAGTACACAGGTAATTTTAGACTATTAAAATAATACTATACAGATGTCTTTTAAGTGATGAATTAAAAAATGACAGTTTTCATGCCATAGTTGTTGGCTACCAGACCTCAGTGTGGGTTCCACATATTCTAATAGGGGAGCAGAGGCATTGCATAAGAAAGGACACTGCTGCCTTTTCTGTTTCCTTCTCTAAGGAAACCATCTCTGCCTCCTACCTCTTTCTCTTCTAAAACTAGGGTTGTGTCTCTTCTTCCCCATCTCCTGTGTAAGGGGAAAAAGCAGGCTGCTTCAGTATGTGCATTGCAGAGTCAGCTCCTTCAGCTACAGAACATCACATCCCGATTTGCCCAGATGTTGTCAATGAGCAAATGTTTTATATTGTTTAAAAGTCACATGTGATTTGCATAGCAATGCCTTTCTCTGCTTTTTCAACAAGTACCTCTCTATAAACAAGTGTGAAAATGTCAGACTAATATATTAACATTTACATTAGTAATTAAATGGAAATATTTTGCTATTTAAATACATTAAGGGAACTGTTTTTAATCCTTTTTTCCCTAGCATTTTGGTTTTCAAAACCAGCTTCTCTTTTCCAAATAACATTTTAGGGCATGTAACTGACATCAAGATTAGAGAGTGCCATAACAAATAATCTAGTGTGCCTAGATCAGAATAAATCCCACACGGGTTCACATCCTGCATAAGCAGTATTATCGGAGGCAGATCCAGCTAAAGAGTGTAAGTCAAAGATTACAAATTTTATTCTTCATGTGGTACCTGCCAGGAGAAAATGCAGTGCCTTTAAAAATGCTATACATCATTATACCAGAAGCAAATATATTTCTGCTAACAATAATTTTTGGTAAGATCACAATTTCCCATCCTTAACATTAGGCTTTCTATCCTAATCATGGGCACCAGCTAAAACACCTTGCTGTCCTGGTCATTCACCAATGGCATCCATCAGTTGTGTCTTTCCAAATGAGGAAAGCAGGGTCAAGAATGAATCTGGCAGCATTTAACCCCTGCCTGTTTTTCTAAAAGTCATGTTCCATTTCTCCAACAAAACTACAAAGTAGATAAACCAAAACACCTCACATATCAGAAAGAAGCAGAAAGAGTAGCAATTTTATTTTTTATTCCAGTTGGAGGCATTTTCTACACCCTGAACCTGCCACTTCTATTACTGGAATCTGTGCTGACTGCTTTGTCTTCTCTGTGGCAGAACAGGAGGATTATCAGTTCTCCTCAGAGCTGTGAGTATTCAGCAGCACAGACAAAAACCCACAAATGCAAATACTTATTCTGCTGCTTTGCAAGAACTCCTCCTGCAGAGAGCACAGCCTTCACAACAGTGCAATAATAGGTTGGAAGCAGAACTGACAGCTGAGAATGTCTTCAGCTTCTTGACAAGTGCAACAGGATTAGTTCTTTGAAATCCTAGTAGAAGTTATTGTTCTGAGACTCTAACAGAGTCTTCCCAACACAGATAACCATGGTCAGATAAAAAAGGAAAGGGTTAGTTCTCCTCTTTGGTGTGTTGGAGGAAATCCAGAACAATTCCACCAGAGTAAATAGTGAAGTAAATAATTTGATGAGAACTTCTGAACTGCAGTGTAGTATTCCCAAAGCACAGAATTTCCTACACTGAAATTCTGATGAAGACAAGAGTGTGGGGAACAAAAAAGAGCCAAAAACCCCCCAAAACAAACAACAACAACAACAAAAGATTATGCCAGAGTGGACCTGCACATCACTCTAGGAAGGGGAAATTTTGCTTCCATATTTTTATATACATCCAGTAGTAGAGGAGGCACAACCAAGACAAACAAGCTGGTTGAAAGTATACCTCTCTACATCTTTCATTGATGAGTACTGACAGTAAATAATATTGAAAACAAGTTAGATGAATGTAACCAACCTTCTCTATCTTTATCATATACTATGCTTCTGAAAACTGCATCTCTTGAAATAACTTCACTATTGTGTTGCCAACTCTTACGATATCACCATATATCTCGTTGTGCTTGGGTATTATACAAGCACTGTTATCTATCAAGGAGACGCTACAGAAGAATCTCAACTTTGATCAAAACACAAAAGCTCCTAGGACTGCTACCCTTTAGGAAGATGGAGAAAAGCTTGAAACATGATCACAGTTCATTACAAACCCCTAGAAAACAGAAAATTAGTAAAGAAATATCCTAATATAGTGATAACATTTTAATACTCTTGTAGGATTGTTTTAAACCAATTTACCCTAGTGTATTTGTGTAGGGAGACATCATAATTCCTAAGAATGCTTCTTTCTGATGGTACTAAGCCTAACACAATTAAAGCATAACTCATTTTTCTAGTCGATGTATGCTTCCACCCATCCTGAGAAGGAAGTATACTGTTTTTCCAGAGAGTAGATAGTCTGAGATGATTAGTTTTATAGTAGCTGGCCTTCCCTGACAAAGTGCTGTTCTGAATGAATTATAATGTCGTAATGAACAAATGAGTCATTTTCTGACACACTAAATTAAAACAAGGTCTGGATTTATGAGGTGCGCAGTGGCACTCAGGGTGACATGCTCCTTTAAAAAACAATTTCTGTTTGCTTTTAATGGAAAAATACAAAACTGGCATAGGTGACCAAACACTGAGAATTTAAGATCTATGTATTGAGTATGTTATGTCCTAAAACGACTCAATGGAATTGTGCAAGCTAACTTCTTTATGCTACTTTGAAAGTTTTAGCAGAGTGTAGTATTTTACTGGAAGTTTTACAGGAGTTGAATGAAGGTAAATAAACATATATTTTCTAATTTTCTACTGTGATTTCAGAGCAGTTCATAAATTTCATTTACATACTGTGAGCTGAGAAAAATAAAAATTACCAATAAATATGGTTATGGATAAATTTTGTTTTCTACTTTTTTCTTCATTAATTGCTAAAAGACATACTGAAAAATTCTCACCTTACTATTCAAAGCTCTTTGAATATCTTCGGAGTCAGGATGGCAAATCAGCTTTTAAAAATATTCAGTTTTCTTGGTTAATTACTTCTGCTGTGTGATTTCATATGCAATTCCTTGATTGTGTGACCTGTGTGAGTAATGAGCATGACACAAGTGGAAATTTCACAAACCCAACTTCAAAGCAAACAGTTGTTGGTGAATATTTAAGCATAGCAACCTCAGTAGTTGTTATATACCAATACTGTACTTATATCAGTAAAATTCCACTCCTGTACATTTATAGAACATGAGCATCAAAAAGACCCTTCATTATGAATCTAATTACACATTTTTTGATAAATGTACCTGCTACTGAATTACATCCTTGCCTGCGTCTCAGTTGGAAGGATGATGGAAAATTAAATGTTGTCATATATATGTTTCCTTCTGAAGAGAAGGTGATCGAAAGGCAAGCAGTGTGCACCTGCAAGAGGAGAGAATCAAGTTGAGTCCCTTTCTTCTGTCTTACATATGAAGTTGCTTTGTCTTATAACACTTTTTGTATATAAATCCATGCAATTGTACTCCAGAGCAGCTTCCCAATTTTATCATCTTGTGTAAGATGCCTGGGAGCACATATGTGATGATCAAAGACAACCTAATGAAAATAGTTTGAAATATACAATCTTCTTTTTATCTTAAGGTTAGAAGGAGTTATCACGCTATTTTTCCCCTAAAACTAAAAGGGGAGGGGAAAATGCAACAGTCTGTCTGTCTATCCTTCCATCCATTTTAAAAGCACCTAAATTGTTGCAAAGTTGAAAAGCTAATAAATACTAGGATTTCAGGCACTCTATAAAATGCTGGAATTTTGCTATCCTGTAGCTTTATTTTTCTGAATATGCTTACTTTTACGTGCACCTTTGTCGAACCCTTTTATAAGGGTTTTGACTATTCTATAATAACTATAGTTTCCCTTTGACAAAGCCAAGATGAATGACTGCAGAAAAGGACTTTTCAACCATTCACTCCAAAGAAAAGAAAGTGCAAGTTAGAGATGAAACATCTATGTTTCTCAGGATAACATGAGCAAGTACGAAAATAACTATGTAGCTCTGAGACCATTTCTAGCCCCTTTGCTTTGACTCTATGCATAACTTGAGAACCCTTTTCATGTCAAGCTCTGAAGAATGTTACCATTAACAAGGAGGGATACCTAGGGAGTTTTGCTCCACACAGGTGTTTATTCTCTTAAAGATTAGGTTCTGCTCTGTTAGACCATTAGAAAGAAAGGTATTGAAGCTAAACAACCGCCACAGATGAAATTATGTATTGGTGATGCTGCTCACTCTGAAAAGAATCTTACTTTGGTTTTTCAAAAGGGCAGAGCTTGGCTTGTTTTCTACAGTAACACTGGGTTTCTCCTTATATAATCTGGTATCTTTGAATGGTGTATAGCTCAGAACCTCGAAAAAAATCAAGGCTCAGTTTAGGGGGAAAATTTAGCACACACCACTTATCTCCTGTCTCCTGGAAAGTTAAAACTAAACATAGGTGACATTGTGGAGACAGTGTATGGGAAAGAAAAATAAAAGTATTTAATTATAAAAAAAACTTGAAAAGGTCTTCACAGTGGTGCAAGTAAGTTAGTATCAGCTGACAAAACTCCACCACATGCTGAGTTACACCTGCAAAAAACACCTACTCCTATGACCCAAGGGATAGCAACCTGCAGTATAATGTCAGTCTGATCTGCAACTCATTGGAAAAAAATGGGCTGAAAGCCAACCATGTTACAGCTATGTGAGATAGTCCTTCACCAACAGGGCAGTGAGGCATTTGGGCAGGTTACCCAGGGAAGCGGTGGATGCCCTATCCCTGGCTACCTTCAAGGCCAGGCTGGATGTGGCTTTGAGCAACCTGGTCCAGTGGAAGGTGTCCCTGCCCATGGAAGGGGGGCTGAAACTAGATTATCTTTAAGGTCCCTTCCAACCTAAAATGTTCTATGATTTTAAGAAACATTGATTCCCCCCCCAAAATTCTATATTTGTCATGGAAATCTTAAGGAAAGCAGTAGTGCTGCACTTGCTTATTTGTTAATTTATAAAGAAAAATCTAAATATATCTATTTTTTATATCTGAGATGGAAAACATCTGAATATTTTGTTGATACCTTGTTTCCCTAAATTTCAAAACAAGCTGAAAAACGTTGGAAGGTATCACCTTCCCCATTCATCACCAATAAACAGGTAAATAATTCTCAAAGTAAAAAGTATTCAGTTAAAGTGTTTATCTGGTAAACCCAAATCATCTCCCACAACTTTCCAGATGACAAAGATTTCAAAATGCACCCCTTCCTGAGTGTCATAAAGTTAAGACATTGCCTCTAGAAATTCCACAGTGAGTCTCTGAATGTGAATGTCTGCACCATACTACACTTTGAAAACCAAAAGGCTGCAATCCTGAAAAGATTAATATTATATACCCAGGAGAGGATATTGAATAAGATTTCTCTTGCCATTAGTCTACTAGAAGCTTCTCCTTTTTAGTTATTTGAGGCTGCTGTAGAGCTTCTCGTTTTCTGGTAGTGCCTCTAAAGTATTACGCTGGTATTCAGAAACATGGATTGAAGTTGGGTCCTCAAGCGCAATAGTAAAACTCTTTAAATTCACACTGGAAAAAGCTTGCTCTGCAGCATCACTAGGTAAGCAATGCAGGTACTTGGAAAAATAAAGTTGTTGGTTTTTTTTAAAAAAAAAACACCTTAGTTTTTTTTTAAAAAAACAAGGGATAGTAAAATAAAAGAACACAACGAAAACACTACACAAATGTGAAAATAACATTTTGCTGAAAATAGGAAAATTTAATCATCATCAAGAAATGATTTTGCAACTCTCAAATTCACTAAAAGTGCCTTTTAAAAATAATGATAAAAAATTTCACTTGTAACTGAAACTCCCTCTCACAAAACGGAGGGTCTTCCTTTAAAGACCTGGACAGGTCACCGCCTGAACCAGGAACTTACTGAGACCAGGCTTACGTACTAGACTGCTTGACCCTCACTCGCTACTGTGCTCCCATGACTGAAACCTACCCAGAAACATCAATGGAATACTTTATTAATGAAAATGTCACTTCATCTTCCTGCAGCTCCCTAGTAAAAATGCTGCAAACCACTGGCATCCCAACGTATTGGCTGCCTGGCTCAATCCATATGTTCATTATGCAAATACCACGTATGGCCCCCTGGCTATGACTATTCTTTTTTGCAGGTGACAAAATGACGAAAAATGTGAAATTTTCTGATATTTGTTTCATGTTGATTTCGTGGAGCTGAAACTGTAAACGACATAGATGAGCCTCCTATTATAATAAGGCTAGATGGGTTTGGCGAATGAGCGATTCATAACCATACACATCACCTAGCAAAATGGCTCTGTGATCTAATAGTGTTTTTCCCAGGCTGGACACAGGCACACATAACTCTAAATATATCCCATGAGGGTCTGACATTTCATTTCATTTCACTGCTGTGTTGTGCCATGTAATGCACTGCAGCAGAGGGACGCACTGGAGTGACAAGCTGCCAGCTCTAATAAAAATGTAGGGAAGTAGATGTGCTTTCAGCTGAGGAGGCAAACTGTTAGTTCATCCAGAGGTTTGCAAGCAGAAGGGAGTGCTGCAAATCACTGGCAGACAAGCCTGCTTCATCCTCCCTCTTCTGAGGTGGTTTTCTTCCACCTCACATCAGACCTTATTGCAGCCTTCCAGTACCTGAAGGGGCCTACAAGGAAGCTGGTGGGGACTTTTTACAAGAGCCTGTAGTGACAGGACAAGGGGTAACGGGTTTAAATTGAAAGTGGGGAGGTTTAGATTGGATGTCAGAAAGAAGTTCTTCTCAGAAAGGGTGGTGAAACATTGGAACATGTTGCCCAGAGAAGCTGTGGATGCCCCATCCCTGGATGTCTTCAAGGCCAGGCTGGATGAGACTTTGAGACCTGGTCTAGTGGAAAGTGTCCTTGCCCATGGCAGGGGAGTTGGAACTAGATCATCTTTAAAGTCCCTTCCAATCCAAACCCTTCTATGATTCTATGATCAGTCATTTTGCTTGTGGTTCCCACAACACCACGTGGTCAGATCACCATTGGTTTCAGTGTGTCCTTAAATAAAGACAGCTTCTTCCTCCTATTGGTCCTAACAAGCTAAAAACTTGCCCCCATTGAAAATGATCCCCTTTTCTGTTAGGTTGTATTAGCTGGCAATCAGAGTGGGAGGTCAGGAAAGACATAAAATAAAGCCTGGCAGGGAAATAGATACATTACAGTGAAGCAGAAAGAGAAGAACACAAGGAGTAAGAAATGATAAAGGGAGGAAAAATCTGAGGAACAAATGAGAAAAAGAAGATTTAAAACATAAAATAAAGACGTAAGTGGGGCAGTACTGACATGTCGCACAAGAGCAAACCAAGAGAGCTAGAGGATAGGAGGGAGGAAGCATCTCATTCCGAGGATTCCACAAATAGATAAGCAGTTTTTCTTCCCCCAGCTGGACTGAAGGCCCTCCATTTTATGTAAAATTATACCTACATAGTGTTTAACCTCAATGTCAGTCACGGAATTCATTTGCATTGTATAACATTTTGTGTCCACGTCTGTTGCGTGAAGAGAAGCCAAGTTGGACATGGGTATTTAAATGCTACGGTGTTACACATGATTACCACGGGAAGGTCTCTTCCTCATGCCTGTGGCCTTCCTTCCACCTAGTGTCCTCAGACCTGCTCCTCTCCCCATACATGTGACTGCTGAGAAATGTAACCACCCTTTCACACATTTCCCTTCCTTGACTTCAATGGTTGTTATTAGTTCTTTTAACATCTAACCATTTGCACAAGTCTTCACATTGACAACAGTGAAAATTGTATTTCTTTCTACCATAATGCACATTTAGATGATTTTTTTGTACAATTTTATATAGAAAAATGGTAGTTCATCGAAAGTTAAGTGTTTTGTGAAAATTATTTTTTGAAATTAAAAAAAATTAGATAAGCAAAAAAATCGTTTGAATTTTGCAAGACAAAACATTCTAATCACCTATTTTGAAATTACTTTTCATTTCAGTATTTTCTCTACTTCATGTTTATAAAAGAATAGAAAAATAAGCCATCAAAATAAAATTAAACATATTGATTTTTCAACCAGAAATACATTACTTGAGGGACATTTCAGTTAACAGACATTTACATGAAAAGATTTTGTCCTGCTACAAAAGAAATACCAATTCAAAATTACAAAACTCAGCTAAAGACATGGCTTCTGCATGGATAGACAAAAATACACAGTGTAGCAGTAGGAGAGTTTACCAAGTGCTCTATCATTCTTTTAGTTAAAACTGACAGCTATTTAACACTGAATTTACCAACAGCAAACCGGTTTATTCTGTGTCTCACAATTAATTGACTACTTTCTCTAAGTTTACCAGTTTTAAGAACTTGAGAGTTTTCAGCACTTAAGTTAAACTTTCAACATTTGTTGTATGATTTGATTGATGATTTCTGTGAACTGAGAAGCAGTCTGTGGTCAACACCTGATTTCTGAATGGCTGCCACTTAGCAATGCAATCACAGTTCCTTTCAGCCATTATTGAAATAGGAAACATTCCAACAATTTCTTACATGCTCAAGTATATTATTGTTATAGAAAATACCCATCTTCCTCTAGGTTTTGAGAAATAACTGTTCCTCCAGTCTCATACAAACTATGAAGAGAAATGTACATAGGATTCCTTCAGATCCATGAACGAGATATCATCTATGTCAAAATTTGACACACAGATTGACACACTTGAAAACTTAGACAGCAAGGTAGGGAGAGGACCAGCTTGATATTCTAAGTAGAAACAAAACTGAGGAAACTAAGCATCCTGGTTTTTAAGACATCACTGGTTATCCCCCCAGATACAAAAATCTGAGGATATGCATAATCCTGTAACACAGGTGACATTCAACATTCTCTATCTTCATCCTGAATGTTGCGGTTTAGATATTTGTGTATAAGTCACAGTTGAGGAATTGTCAACTGAGCCACAGAGTGTGACAAACCTCCGTACCAGAGAATCGTATTTAAATAATAAAAATTAAAAAAAAAAACAAACCCACAACCAAATAAACCAAAAGAAAATTAAAATAGACTAGTAACTTCGTGCATCCAAAGATGTCTTATATTTAGAGGTGTAGAGAGCAAATATTGAGAAAGAGCAACCTCCCCTACAGAATCTGAAGTTGAGAATTCGGAAATCTGTGTATGCAGAATTATTATTCTGTTGGGAACTGGCATGAAAATTTGCTCGTATTTCAAAAAAACAACATAAAATTTCATTAATGAGGAAAAAGAATTCTTAAGGAACTAATAAAAGCAGAAAGAAAGTCCCATGGACTGTTGGAATACAGAATGAAATCAACATCTATATTCAAGATGAAATTTTGATGTGTGTCAACTTGAGACAAGTACTGAAAAGACAAATATTCTCCGAATTTCTGAGTAACAAGGGAAATACTAGGAGATTTATCCTTTCTACATGCATGTCACTGGGCTTTCACATGTTTTGACTACAACTAAATACCCCTCTTTTTTTTTAATCAAGCTGACATCACCATGAAACTAGGAAAAAATTTGGGAGCAGAAGGAACTGTTTTATATTGTCATAGTAACTGAAGTTTAACAGTAACCAGATTTGCCAGAAATATATGAAGTGTTGCCCTGGGCAAATTTACATTAAACAAATTTCTAATTTGTTGTATAATTATAATCAGTTAAATAATGTCATTAAATATAATGAATAATGCAAACCTCATTCACATTCACCAAGGACTTTAGTCTTAATCATTCTCATTAGTCTGGACAGTTTGCTTTTTGGGGCGGACAAATAGGGATTTATCCAAGATATTTTTGAAGTGGTTTGCCTTCTTGAATTTAGGCAAAGAAAATACGATAGGAGTCCATATTGTCATGGAAGGAGTAGGAGAAGCCTAGGCAACAGAGTTCATAATTCATAACCACAGCCTAGTATTTAGGGTAAAGTTTTCCATCTAAAGCAAAGATAACAAAAAGTGTATTTAGCCATGAAGAGAGCAGACAGCCTGCATAAAGAGGTCTAGGAAAAGTGACATAATAAATCTGGTCCAATGAATACAGAGACTTTTGAGTTAAACAGGACTAGGATTATTATCCATAACCTCAATTTCTGTTCATAACATAAGAAGCCAGCTCTCCTCAAGCCAGGAAAATTTAGTTATTCCAATCCTGCTGATTATTGCTATGCCATCACTCTCCTATCAGCAGATCAGTTTTTTTCACCTTTATGGAATTCTGCCTGTAGTGAGATCATTTCATTTCTTCCTGCTAGCTGAATCCTCATTTCCAGACAGCAATTTGTGTATGACTGACAAACCTGTAACACAGTATTCTGCCCAACAGAGGCGTATCAAATGTTTTTGTCATACAAATGTGTGCACATTTTCTGGTTCCATTGCCTGGGTATAAGAAAACTCACACACTTTATTCCTCAGAGACAAGAGAGGTGAGTTTCACTGGATAAAAGAAAAGGAGTAAGAGAAGGGAATCTCTAACATAGCTAGATGCATGTGCTCTCAATTTAGTAGTTATGGAGAAACATGGCAAGGTCTACTTACTTATTACTTATTCGACATGGAAAAGCATACAAAGGTGAAATCAAATTAGCATTGGGTTAAAATGGTTTATACTTGTATTGGGAAAAAAAATTTACACAGGGTCAGGGAAGTTGAGTCAGAATAAGATTGATGAGATTTACATAAAAAAATTAGGGAAAAAGGGTAAGGAAGTTCCTCCCATTGAGTCACAAGCTTCAGAGTGGTCCCTCCTTGAATTCTGAACTCCTCAAACATGAGTCTAAGGGTGACTGAATCCACTTCTAAACTCAGACTTGGTCAATTGATTATGGCAAAGGAATTAGGTGTCAGGATCACAGTGTGGTGATTTTTTGTGTTCCATGTGACTTTGTGATAGCAGCAATTTAAAATAGCAGTAATTTAAAGTTCATTAACGCTATTATGATGAATCACAAAATCAGACTATATATGATTTCCTAGCAAAAACTTAACTGTCAGTGAAACAACAC
>NW_010240671.1:26900-42833 GCF_000690775.1 Eurypyga helias | reverse complement strand
TCTGCCGGCCCCGTGGCGGAGCGCAGCGGAAGAGTTGTCCTTGCACCGCTCAGCCGGGATACTCTGTTGACTCGCGTGGAAAAACTTCACCAAATGTGTATTTTTGGGGTGTTTTCCCCTGTATTATATTTTTTCTAAGTTATTGCATCTTTCTGGTTTCTTTGCAAATGCTCCGAAGAGTGTGATTTTTATATATATATATTAGTTTTTTTAAACCCCATTCCTATATCCCTTGGCGTATTCCAAAGGGAAGAGGAAGATGCCTCCAGCGTCCCGTTTCAGATCCCTGAGAAAAGAAAAAGTTGGCCCGTGGGCAGAACTCTTGGCTAGGTGTTGCTTCCACTTTCTCCAGCAATTAATGTGTTCATTAATGGGAGGAGAACTGGCAGAACCAGCTTACGAAAAAAAAGAAAAGCAAACCAACCTGACAGTCGGAAAGGGTTGTTTTCCACCACTGCAGGTGTGTTGGAAGAAGCCCTGACGCTACATACTCAGCAACCCCCTTGGTCCGGTCCTGCCGGCGAGGTTTGACTCCCCGTGAGCGGAGCGTCAGCACCCTGCTTGGGTTGGGCTTCGTGTCCCCTAAATTTCCGTTTGTGCAATCACCAGGAGTATAAGCAGTGAAAGTGGAAAGGGAAATGACTCTTTCAACTTTCTAATGTACTGTGTATAAACCCCACAATGGACCCGCATCCCTGATGAGGTTTTTGTTTTCAAGTACAATCTGCAATAGGAAACGAAAGTATTTGAATGATGCATATTTGCTTCTTGCAAGGGACACTTTGACCAAAAATGCTTCTGCTCCAAAAATAATAGCTTAGCAGAGGGCTGAGCGACGTCGGGCTCTCGGATCACATGCGGTCTGCAAAGAGCTCAAGCGTAGGGGCCAGCGGAAGGACTGAGTTCGCAAAGGGAAGGCTTGGTTAGCTGGAACTGCTCACTGGGGAGGGGTTGAGGTGGCAGCAGGAGACTCTGAAGGTTGCCCTGACCCTTGGCTGGATGCTGAGTTGTCCTCCCCTGCTGCAGTGTGGAGTACCAGGACGAGGGGTGTCCACTGTTCCCTCCTGCATGGGTCTCGTGTCAAAAGCTGCTGTTCCTTCTGGCTGTCGATGGGGTGTGATGGGAGGTCCTGTGCTCCCAGCTGTGTGCCAGCTCTGGTGCGGAGTTTGCTGGTTTCAGGAGAGCGGCCCATTGCTCCTCTAGCATCTTTGTGGGCCATGTATGAAGCACAGTGCTTTTGGGCCAGTTTACGGGGGATTCTCTCATTGTGAGCCTGCCTGGTCGCTGGTAGCAATTGTCCTTTTTTGTCAGGTTAAGGGAGCATCATACCTGGTTTTAAATAATAAGGACAAAACCAAGAACTTGTCTGAAATCTTCTTTTTGGCATACTAAGTCACGGATGGTCTTACGGGGGTGGGATGGGGGGCTGGTTGTTTGCTCGTATTGCCTGCTGGGAAGTGATGGATCTGCTTAGAACAGGTAGGAGGGGGGTAAAGGCTGCACCCATGGGTGCTGCAAGAAGAGCCTGAAGCGGGAGGGCTGCTCTGCTGCAGCAGGCTGGCGTTGTGAGGGGTGGGGTGCAGGCAGAGCGGTGAATGGAAGTGTCCACCCAGAGTCAGGAATCCAGAGTAAAGTATGTGATGTTGAGGAGAAAAACGGCAAGCCCAGGCGAAACGGGTCTCTGGCTTTTATTTATACAGTACCATGTGCGCTTTTATCTTTCTGGGTTTTTTTAATATTCATTTTTCCTTTTAATAACTTTTGTCTCATGCTGGTTAGTTCATAAGCAAATATGTGGTTTCCTTGAGGTTTTTCACCCCCTGCGTCCATTTATGCAGGAGAAGCGCGTGCTTTTATCTGTATCTTTATTCTTAAAGTTGCTGTTAGCAGAGCCTCTCTCTTGCTGGTTTGGCTATAAATGCTCTTAAAATACTGCTTTGACCGTCACAAAAAGCCTAATATTCATGAGATTTTGGAGCAGCGTATTTAAAACTGTTACTGCTGATGTGGGGTTATTGGCCTGTGTGTTTGAAGATTTGCATGCAGAAACTAAACACAGACCCAAAGACAAAACTTTTTCGGATCAGTGGTTTGGGTCGGGGTTTTTTTTGCCAATCAAGTATATTGTAGATTAACTGAAGGACCTCCAGGAGGAAGAAATAAGATGTTAAAACTTGATGTGACTCTACGAGGCGGGGTAGCTGTAAGAAGTAGTGACTCTTTCGCAGCTGCGTGAGCGCAGGTGATAACTTCTGATGCCTGCTTTGCATCGGGAGCACGTGTATCCGAGACCTACGAACAACTGGTTTTCCTAAGAAAGCCAAAACAAGCAAACATCACTTTTATTCCTCACTTTGGATTGCAGCTTTTTTGCATTTTAAGAAATCTGGAGTCAGTTGGACGCACATCTGGGAAGGCTTGATGCGTCTTGCATCAGCGTTGAGTTCTCCGACCTGGGCTCCCCTGAGGACAGGTCATTCCAGCCCCAGGGCTGAGAGCTGCTTGAGGCACAGGCGTAGCCGGTGAAAGGGGTCAGCACATGCAGAGCACTCTGGCACTGAGCAAGTGGCGGAATTCCTTCCCTCCTGCCGCTGGGCAGCCCTGCCGCGGGTTGCCAGCTTTGCTGCTTCGCCCCTTGTTGTCGCGCTTGTGGCGTATTCCATGGCCAGCGCTCCTGCCTGAGGCTCTGCTGCACAGGGTGAGGGCTCCTGGACCAGCTGCAGACGGTTTTAGTGCCTCCTCTTGTGCTGACCTCTCTACAGTAGTGAAGAAGGCTTTAATTTTACAGGCTCCTCTGTTCTCCCTGTGACCTCTCCTCTGCTACTGAAGGTGTTTTAAACGAAGCAATGGCCCTTCTAAAGCTGCACAGTGAAATGTTGCTTTTTAGGAATCCCTGCTAGTTAAACTTGCCCATATAAGGGTATTCCAGTAGCCAGTCCAACCTTCCAGAGGAAAAGCAGAGAAGGCAAGGTGAGAGACAAATTTGTCTCGCCCTGCGCAGCATCCTCAGGAAGGTGAGGGGAAGGTGCTTCAGAAAGGGAGAAAGTTTGCAGGTGAAAGAAGCCAAACAAAGAGCCGTGGAAAAAACAGAGCAATCCCGTGGCTTCTTTGGAAGTGGGAGCAGCCAAGGTGAATGGAGGAGAAACCTGGAGAGGAGGGCAGCACAAGCATCCCACATTAGATAAGTTTTCCTTTAAAATGCCCATCACATGATAGGCACTACAC
This sequence comes from Eurypyga helias, assembly GCF_000690775.1. NCBI lineage: Eukaryota > Metazoa > Chordata > Aves > Eurypygiformes > Eurypygidae > Eurypyga > Eurypyga helias. The sequence continues at coordinate 39,608 of NW_010240671.1, read as the reverse complement.
TACTGACAGAAAAGGCCAGGAAGATTGAGAGCAAGGAGGGCAGAAAGCAGAGGTGAAGGGGGCCCTCTGTAAATTTTGACTTGGCATCTGGAATCACGTTTATGATGTGGGTTTTTAGAGGTCTCACGATGTGGGCTTCAGACTTCAGCCCGAGTCAGTGAATGTGATGCTAGCACCGTCGTTTTTCCTTCCTTCATCCCAAACTCTGCACATAATTGCAAGAACCTGTGTTTCTGCTGAGAGACCGTCAGGCTTTGCAGTTGTGGGTTAGCTGGCATCCCTGAGAGCTGCTGTTCAAAGGCCTCTCTCTGCAAGGCAGGGAGGCAGCGCTCCAGCATTTCAGACTCGGAACAGTTTCTCCGCAGTCAGAAGGTAAAAACATTATACATATAATTTAAGGTTTAAGCTGCAGAAACTGGCAGCCTCCAGAGAGAGATCGGTAATGCATACTGCAGAAGACTGTTTCAGTGCAGTCCCTTGGTCATGGAGAGCCGTCAATAAGGGGCCCATCAGAAGGGTATCGTAAGCAAAGTCATCTAATTTGAGTACGCTCTAATACACGGCTTCGTTTCTCTTCCCATGTGCTTCTCTCCTCCTTAGGCTCTGGCTTTTCAGCAAGTTTAGTTTTACCTAGATTGTAGCGACCCAGTGTCCCTGAGGAGGGACTGTGGTTCCAAAATATGTGTCAGCTGGGGGCTGGGTTTTGCCGATGAAAGCTTGGCGGTGGGCATTGGGGGTGCTGGACAGAGTCCTGGGAGCGCATGGGATGTGGCGTGGGGATTACCTCACACGGCGGCTCCGCAGTGGCTCTAGCGAGGTCCCTTTGCCAAGAGCCAGCGGAGCTCCCACCCTGCACGACAGGGACCTGACCCACTGAGCATCCTTTGCCGGTCCCCGAGACAGGTCATCCCTGCTCACGGGGGAGCGCTCCTCCAGGCTGCTGAGTGGGATCAAGGGCGCCGTGGGCACGCAGCTCCCCTGGCTCCCTGCAAACGCCCATTCAGAGTGTTTCAGGTGTTGAAGGCTGGTAATTGGAGCTGTTTCCAAGCTGATAACCGAAGTGAAATATTGCCCGGTACATTCCTTTTCAGTACAATGAAGCTTTATTTTGAACATGTATCATATAAACTCTATCATCATATGCTAAGTGGGGTTTAATGAGGTCCTTCAGCTTTAGACTCAAACAGCTGAGCAAAGTGTACATCACATCTTCTTTGAAAGATGCCCTAAGTTTTGCTGGGATGCCCTTTCCACCCCTGGCATGTTCATCCTTACACCTTCCATTTGGATAAACCTTGACTTCCTCATGTCTGTGTATATCGGGGCGATTTGCTGTTGTAAATTTTTTGGATTTATTTCGTTCTGAGACTGTGGGAGTACCTTCATGTGGTCTGCTGCTTTCTTTAAGCTGGAGACCTTTCTCTTGGAAAGGCTAATGCAGATGTTAAATATGCCACAGTTTGCACAGTCTGGTCCTTCTATCCCGTCAGAGACAATTACTGCAAACACTTGGAAACTGACTGAAGGAAAAATCAATACTCATGACACATGAACATAAACTTTGAACAATAAAATACATTCTAGAGTTATCATTTGTACGTACCTAGGCGTGCAGATTATCTTTTTCTTTTGAGCTCGAGATCAATCAGCTTTTGAAGAACAGGAACTTTTCAAATACTGAATTTCTCATCCCTTCGTGACTGAGAACTTTATGTCGTATGGTATTGCTTTGTTCCTTGAGGAATTCTTCTGAAATGGTGTGGTGAAGGATCGCGGGATGGGTGCAGTGGAACCTGACCCTCCGTGCAGAATCCCACTAGCTAGTGCTGCAGTGCTGTTAGAAAGGCAGTAACTCCAGAAAGGGGGATCCACTTACTGCGTCTCCTGGACGTGTTGAGAGCTAGCACCAACTAAATCAGATGCTAACCTATCCTCTTTAGGTCTGATGGACTTTGGTGGGTTTTTTTTCAACTAGGTCTCATTCAGGTAGTCAGGTGTTGAAATGTTACTTTTGAGTTCTCTTTGGGCAGTGGGTGAACTTTCGTAGTCCCTCAGTGACTTGCATACGTGAGGTCACTGTGACGTGTTCCCTCTTCTTTTTGGACTAGAATTGAAGGAGTTCTTGGGCTCTGTCCATGCTTCTGCCACTCAGTGTTTTAAAATGTCGGTAATGTAGAGGACCAGGTAGGTGTGAAACCCAATACCTTTATGTAGAAGATGCTCTTGAGGGGCGGAGGTTGAAGTGCGGGACCAGAAGTGCTTGGCTGCTGCTGGGAATTTTTTTGTAGTTAGCAGCGTTAGGATATACGGGGTCTGAACATCCCTCTCTCTGTATGGAAGGGAATGTGCAGATCAAATGGTGGCGGTGGTGAATTCAGCACACGGATATCTGATTTCTTGGCAGATCTGACACTGGGAGTATCTGGACTGCTGCCTGCCCCAAGAAAAAGGGGGTCGGTGTGACCCATGCTCAGCCAGTACTCGTCCAAGTGGTGTAACATGAGCCCCTAACCTGTAGACAGATTTACCAGCCCTGAATAATGTCTGTTGTACTGTGAGATCTTATCTCCCTAATGGCCTGCAAGAGGGTACAAATGAGGAGAAATAAATATGGCTCTTGCTTTTGCTTCCTCTGCATTTTGTGAAACAGTTGATTTATTCTCGTTTGGCCTCAAGTGTTCAATAGTGCTTTTAAAGGACTGAGCTAGTGTGTTAGAATTATAGGAACAAATGAAAATATGACTTGTTCCTACCTTTTTGTTGTGTCTATGTCATCTTCCCCCCCCCAGTATTCTTTCCCTTTTTGCTGCAAGTAAAAAGAAAGGAGCCACTTGTCATGTCCTGAAGCCCAAGTAGGTTCGAACCACTGTAGCAAACTTAGAGGAATTGTCATGTAGCATCTTTCAGCAGAAATGAACAGGCACCCGCTGGACAAATGGTAACAAAAGTAGGATTTTTGTCTTTATTTTGCATCTATACCTGTAGATCCCAATTGGATGGGCATCCCCTTGCAGCTGAGACTACTTGCCTAGAGGTATTGGTGCTGCAGAGGCTTTACCACTTCACAACTAATCCCTGAAACTTTCGAGTTGGTGGGAAGGGCCATTGCTCAGTAACCAAGTGCCTACTGGAAGTCCAGAGATTTCCAGGAGGGACAGGGGGTTCTCATCTGCCTTTGGGGTAAAGAGCTCTGGGTTGCAATTTATAAGTAATACCGTCTGCTCAAGAAACTTGCAGTCATGTGGCTGTATCAAGGGTGAAACTGTGCTTTGTGGTTGATGCCTTTTATGTGTCAGAATTTAAGGGCGGTCTCGCAGAAATCACCAGTGTGTATAAAGGCAGACGAGCGCTTGGTGGTCACTGTTGAGCGCAGTGTTGGCTCTGTGCAGGAAAAGGGTGCTCTGCTCAAAGGCACTGAGCTTTCTGACGCGGTGCGGCAGTTTGAATTTTGTGCGTAGCTTGGCCGTGGCTTACAGGTGTGTGTGCAAGGCTGTCCGTCCCATCAGTCCATCCCCTCTACCAGTTAATACTCACCAGTGGAAGAAAAAGACAGTACTGCAGGTAATTTTTTTTTTTTTTTAAACAAGCTGGAACTTCTCGAAGTGTTGAGTGAAAGGCTGTCTTGTTAAAAGATGGATGTGCTCTCCAGAGGGTCTAATTTAGACACTAAAGAAATATATGTGGAGCTGATTGCTGGCTAGGTGCCAGTCACTGAAGGGCACCGGAGGCTGAAATGCCAGGCAGTGCTGGTAGTGCTGGCACTTCAGCCCATGACAGTTGGGTTGCATGAATTATCTCTCTGCCTTCCAGCTAATTTTATCCTGTTGATTTTTCATGAATCATTTCCCATCTCTGTGGGTTAGAAATTAAAATGGAAGTTTGCTAGCCAGAATAGCCACATCTGCTATTTAGAAAGTAGTGTCTGAGGGCTGCTTCCTGCCCACCCCCACGCCTTCCCTTCCATTTCCCTTTTTACCTCTGTCAGTGTTCACATATGTGAATCACTGGTGTCGCTCACACACTGAAATTCTTAGGCTGGCCATCCTGCACAATTGCAGGGGTCTTCAGGATGTGCGTGAGCACGTAGCAGGCGGCTAGGCCACGTTGGCCGCACTGGTGCTGGGTGCTATGTGGCAGGGTCCCAGGCGTGCGGCGAGGCTGGCAGGACCCAACCCGGGCGTCTTGAATTTCCTGCGCGTGCCTTATAAAACATTAAAGACGCTCCAGTGTCTTTTCCCTCTCCCAGCACGGCAGGACAGCAGGAGTGCCACAGTGGCCCAGCCTGCTGCATGCCTACCAAGTGCTTCCTCAATCCAGCCTTTCTGTCTGCCCAGGGATGAGAGTAGAAGGCCATTTGGACAGCTAGCTAGCTTGCTGATGTTCTTTTTTAATCAGTCTTGGTGGATCACAGCAAATCCAGGAGACTGGAGGAGTGATTGTGTTGGGACTGTTCTGAAAATGGCCAAGTGGATGGCCTAGGAAATGGTGTTGTGCTACCCAGCCTATCAATCCTGGGTAAATATAAAATAATTCATGCTTGAAACTTTGTCTTACAGAAAGTGTCTTGGACTTCTCAGACAGGATTGATTTGTTCTTTGAGAATCTTACTGCTGGTTTACAGAAAGAGCCATAGACGTGATACACTTAGGTTATAAGGCAGTTAACTCGGTGCGTGAGAACCAAATTAATATCTAATGCCACAGAATATCAATAAAATGCAAGTGGCTTAAGAAGTGAAGTAGTGATCGATTGTCAGCATCCAATAGATAAACTGAGGTGGCAGTATAAACAGTAGGGAGGATGAAGGATACTCTAAACTAGAGGACAGTATTAGCACAATAATAAATCAACCATTTGTGGATTAACTTCAAGATGAATGTAGAAAACAGTGTTTCAGCGTCAAAAGATCAAGGCTCTGGCATTGCTGCCTCAGACGAGGGGAGCAAGTAATCCAGCTATTTTAAGCTAGAGCTTGATCATTTTACACAGGAGTCTCTGCAACATGATATGTGGAGACTGTGTTTTCAAAGAAGTAAGCTTGATGACCCTTCCCTTCAAATGAGGGGAAGGGAGAAGCCAATTCTGCCTGACACTTACTCAGTGATGCAGAAGAAAGTGTGACTCACCATTGGCTAAATGTGTAGATGAAACAAGTTTGGTGGTTTGTAGCTATTGATAGGGGCAGGATGGAGTAAATCAGTTTGTTTGGTAAATGGACCCATTGAAACAAAATCACTTTCCTGCAGACAAGTAGAGAGTTAGGAACCTGGAAAGGCATGTCCTGAACGTGATGAGCAAAGGGGGGAGGCTGTGTCCTGAGCAGTCCCATGTGAGAATGTGGGGGTTGGAATGGGCAGGTGGCTCTGGGGAGCTTTCTGTGCCAGGTCCAAGCTGGAAAAGACGACTGAGATTTTTGACACATAAATGAGGAGGTAATGAATCAGGGTGATGAGGTAGTTTTATGTCTGTAACCCTTATATTTGTTTCAGACTCAGTCTTATGTCAACATGGCTTTCTGGTGCCAGCATCTTGAAATAATGTAGAGAAAATTGGAAGAGTTGCACAGAAGCATGATGAAAATTGAGAAGATACTGCATGGGTACATATCCAGGGCTCTGCTATGTGTGTGTTTTTATTCAGTGCTCATCACAATTGCTATCCAAACACCTTTCAGCAGTGCCTTAAGGAACAAGGCTTACATCTGCCACTTGGTTGTACTCTTATCCTATGTCCTTGGGGAGAAAAACTTTGGCGGAATAGCATCTTGTTTTAGTACCGGGGTTTTGTGCCTCTTTGTTTTAACTTTATAAATGTAGGTATATATTTATGTTGAAAAAGCAAAAGGCAAACAAGTGCAACTGGCAGTCCTGACCAAAGATGGTGAGGTTTGTTACAGCCATTAACCTGGGAAGCAATTCTTTCCATTTGCTCAAAACAGCGTCCCAGCATGCCAGGTATTTCAGCCTTTCCCACCGGGTTGCATGGTCCTTTGACAGAAATGCTCACTGGTGCACAGAACTAGAGAGATTGTTATACAGCTTGTCCATGATGGGGATTAAAAATTGAAATGAACTTTTGATGGAGAGTTGGTGTGTCTTCCACTTGCTAGACTCGGATGGCGATTGTCCTGTTTGTAGGCTAAAGGTAAGGGCGTGTGACATACGTGGGATCAGCCAGGTTGACCTAATTCTCCTTTCTACCCTTAAACTGTGAATCTGTGAGATCAATGCAGGGAGCCAAATACAGCAAAAAAGAGAAGTTTCCAGTGTAAGGGATATATTTTTCATATATTTTAAAAACACAAGTCACATGTATTCTTTCAGCTGTGGTGTCCTGTGGCATGCCCCACTTAGAGACTTACATTTAACGTAGAGAAGTTACACCAAATAGTACCCGGTTTGAAGAGGCTTGTGCTGATCCATGACACTACCTTCCTACTCTTAGATCAGCAAAGGGCAAATGGTCTGAACTGACCATAATAGAGAATTTTGTGTCAAATTCACAGCAGCATTTTTTACCTTAACTAGTAGGCGTCATAAGACAGACATCCCTGGCTGTCTTCAAGGCCAGGCTGGATGTGGCTTTGAGCAACCTGGTCTAGTGGAAGGTGTCCCTGCCCGTGGCAGGGGGGGTGGAACTAGATGGTGTTTAAGGTCCCTTCCAACCCAAACCATCCCATGATTCTGTATAACTTAAGACTAGTTCAGGGATTATTTCAGAGGCTCTTTTCCTTCTTCCCCCTCTGAAATGCATTCGTCCTGAAGTAGATCATTGCAGGTTTTGATGTCGTTTTGCCAATGAGCCATGTGAGAGTGACATCTGCTTGAAATGGCAGGAGGAGTTCTAGGTTAGCAAACTGGAATTTCCCTGTCCCCAGCCTGTCTTCAGTTGGGATGACACTGGGAACTTGGTGTCATGGCACCCCGATGCTGTTTGTCATGTCATTTACTGGTCTTGAGCAAGTCACTGAAACCACTGGGAACTCTCAGCTCTCCCTGCTGTAAAATGGGTTTAAGGCTCGCAGTTTCCAAGCTTGCTCTCCAGGCTTCTTCAGAAAATGGCAGCAAAACTGGTGGTGCTTCCAGGTATCTTTCTTGTAGTCCTGACCTTCCTCAGTGTTTTGAGAATTTGAAACTCAAAGAAAATGTTTCATACTTCTGTTCTGGTGAATTTATGGCTACCGACTGCAGTGGAGTAATTGCTGAGTTAAGCCAGTGCTGTGGCAGCTGCCAAGGCGAAAGCAATTTCCCACCAGAGCATGAGGTTAGTGTCTGGACAGTAGCCCTCCTCTGAGCAAACCGGTTCTCCCTCTCGTTTTGTGGGATCTGTTGGTGTTTGCCTTGGCTGCGTAGTCAGCTGGTGCTTCGTGAAGTGACCTGGAATGGTTGGCGTGGCTGAGGACCTTGGTAAGTGCATTCACCTTGGGGAAGGCAGTCAGCCTCGGCCTTCTGTGGCTGTTTGGGGGGAGCTCGGAGCCTTGAATGCTGTGCTTTATTTCCCCTTCTCCCTTGTCAGTAGCTGACTGTTCTGCATTACTATTTCTGGTAATAATATGCAACTGTAGAGAAAAGGATATGAATTCAAGTCCATCTTTCACCATGGGCCTGCGCTTTAAAACTAAAATGTGGCACAGGCTACTCAAGATCTTTCCTAAAAGAAGAGGGGATGACCTCCAGAAGGCCGTCAGTGAGAAAGTGAGTGAAGGAGCTGTGTGCTGAGGAGGGGATGGATTCCTATACTGCTGTTTCACATGCAAGAATGTCCCAATCTGGGAAACGTGCCAGTAAAATGTAAAATTAAAGCTCTGTTTTGGAGGCCGATCCATGCAGATAAGAGCCTGTGGCTGTTAACTAATAACTACAAGAGGGACAGTGATAAAAGTGGAATACTTGAGGACAGGAATTCACAGGTTGGTTCATGCTTAACCCCATTTTGGACATTCTTCCCCTGTGTTAGGGATTAACAGCTCAGATGTTCTTGTGTTTACTATTTCTCTGATTGTAAGCAACATGGTAAAGCCACTGGAGATCTTAATGTGTGTCATGCAGAAATGTGACAGGACCTTGCCCACTTCATAAAGAAAAAGGGAGAGGTTATGTTGTACTGCCTGTGAACCTGGGATAGCTCTTGGTATTTCAGCCACCAAGCTAGGCCTGCCAAGGGGCGTTGTGCCTCATACCACAACTGCCTTTGCTGTCCAGAGGACTTGCTGATGTGTGCAAACCACACCTGGATCTTCATGGCATCTGTCTCACCTGGGGATTGTGCTCTCTGAGATGCTGCTGGGACTTGGCAGTAGGCTGTATGCGTGCTGACATTGGGGGGACAGACTGTCCTGATGGCCACAGGGACATGCTGATGGAAGGCCGAGTATCCCCTGGGAATACAGCCAGGAGCCTGCTGTGCTTATACTTACATGTTGCTTTTCTGTGTTACCTGAAATCTTCAGAGCAACTTCATATTTAAGGGTTAGAACCAACGCAACTATAAAAACTGCCTTAAAAAAAATATGAAGTGGAGGGAGTGAAAAGTATAGAATGTGAACTGGAGTTGTGTAAAACTAAAGGGTGAGGAGAAAGAGGAAGAAAGATAAACTAGTGAACAGCAAAGTTAAGAAAAATTAAAAGCAGCTTTAAATACATCAGAAACTAAGAGTCCTGGAAGCAGTCATCTACTGATGCCTGGAAGTGGAGAAATGTTAAATGTTTCTTTCCTGCAGCTGGCAGAAAAGCTTGGTGATGCTACCAGTTACAGCAGCAGGGTAATGCTCTCTGTTGTAGCAGTAGCTTGGGAAATTACCAAACAGCAGCTACTACAGCAGTACACTTGTAAGTTTGCTGTTCTGGCTGACTTGCACCCAGGGATTTTAAAAGGGCTGAGTGAGCAGCGCTCTCTGTGCCATAAATGCTAATTAAAAAAAAAAAAAAAGGTAATGAGTTAGACTGAAAAAAAATGTTGTGTTAGTCATAAATAAGTAAATTAATATCAAGTCTAATCTGGGCAAACTAGGATATTAGGCTACCTGCTGTCTGACATTGACTTCATGATAACATAATATGTAATATAAAATTAATGTAATATAGCGATTTGATTGCTTTTGATTAAAGGGATGTTCATTGTAATAATCTGTTACAGATTTTTGGAAAATGGGTCTTTAATACCAAGATGTAATTTTCTGATGTTGCTATAATTTTGGTTGATAAAGGTAAAAATCTTGGAGTTGTCTTGCATCTTGAATGCACTGGTGTTGTGCTGCAGGTCACTGGAATAAGCAGCTAGAACGATGCGATGTGTCGCACTCTGAATAAATGAAAACTTGACTAAATGAAAGGTCACTGTGTGACAGCAGAAAGAGGGCCATTGATGATTGAGTGTATTTCTAGTAGTGTCAGCTGGGAATCGTCTTTTTTGGCTTGATGCTACTCAACACGTTTGTTGGTGTCGTGGAAGAAAGCACAAAGTTGATTTTGATGATGTCTGTGGACAGCACAAAGTCTTGGTGAGTCGCAGGTGATGAGAAAAGGCAAGTAAGTGGTGGAGTTGTGATCGCCCGTACACTGGGTGAGACAGCAAGGGGTGTGTGAATGTCTTGAAACCAGGCACCTAGTCGCAGAGCAGGTAGGAGGACTGGGGGGGGCCGGTGTGGAGGAGCTGGGAGCTGTTGTAGGAGCCAGGGCTCATACAGCAATTTCCAAACACAAAGCCCCAGCTGGGCACAGGGGCCAGAAAGTACGTATGGTACTTGGCCACAAAGGTGGAAATCCTGAGCAAGGGCAGGGAGGGTTTTATCTCCGTGCAAGGTGCTGCTCCCACCAGCGCAGGATTGCTGTATCCAGTGCTGCACAGGAATGTTGCTGATAAGTTGGAGGGAGTTCAAGGAGGACCGGGAGAGGGGAGGGCTGCAAAATGTGCCGTACAGTAAAATGAGGAGCTCTGTGTGTAAAATAAACACTGCTGCTTTTTTCCTCCTGAGACGCTTTACTGTGGACTCTTCAGGAAAGACCTCTCTTTCTTCTCTGGAAAGGGCAGGTAGCCCGTGCCTGCAGCACTGGCTGGTGAACGGGGACAGGTCTGGAAAGCTTCCCTCTCCTGGAGAATGCAGAGCGGGGGCTCAGTCTGGCAAAGTAGAGGCCCGCCCTTGCACTTAATACCCCTTTCATTCTGAATGGCTGTGTCAATTCTGAAAGAAAATGTGTCTTGTTTTGGGCATCTTGTAAAGGCTTAAAGAGTGTGTATGTGCATGTGTCGAGTCGTACTTAGGTTGAGGCTTTGCTTTCAGAGCACTATATGAATATTAATTAGTGCTTCCTTGATAGAGGCTCAGTTAAGGTCTTTCAAGCTGCACATTGGCATGTGAGAAGTTGGGCTGGAAAAATTAATCATTTGTCCCCTGTCACAAAGAGGAGTCAGAGGGGCTGGGAATAGCATTCCTTCTGACTGTAAACAGGGCACAAACGTAGAGCAGACTTCCGTGGTGCTCAGTCCTGTACAGGCATGTGTGGAATAAGAAACTTCATGTTTTCAGGCCTCAGAACACAAATGTTGGGATGCCCAGAGCCAAGTTGCAATGGGGATGGGCTCTTCCACCACCCCTCTGACAGAGGGGCTCTGACCAGCTGCTGAGACCCCACCATTGAGCGCTGTGAATATGCAGAGTAACAGAGTGTGCCATTGGGCAGTGGACATGGAAGGGGTCATGGGAGACTCGGGGGAACAGCTGTGAAGTCTGTGCAACCTGGTATGGTGCCTGAGAGCAGCTGGTTTGTGTGCCTTGGAGTAAGTCTTGAGACAAATGCAGTGAAGAGAGGAGCAGCACTCTGCTTTATTCCTTGTCTCAAGCTGGGATGCTCTGAAGCTTAGTGGCCCTTTCAAAAATATTAATTAAACCAACTGCGAATTATCATCACTGGCCATGTCAGTATTTTCTCTTCATCACTGTCCCACGATGGTGGGGAGGAAGGAAGCGTTACATTTGGAGCTTGCTGTCTTTAGACATCATTAAGTGGTTCCCAGCTCTTGCACTGACCCGAGGGAGAAACATTTTCACTACAGTGGCTTGTGTCCCAGAAGGATGGTGGCAGCTCAGGGTCATCGCAAAGGACAGGAAGACACAGAGCATGACTTGTCCAGTTTTGGTGGAGTCTGGCAGGGCGCTGTAGGAACTTACCTGTTTGTCAGAGGTGTCCAGAGGACATGGAAAGCTCCATCTGCAGGGGTGTAGTATACCCCACTCTGTCCCCAGGTGGAGACTGACATATATTTGTAGATGGGTCCTGGTTACCACAACCACCTGCATTCTTCTTTCTTGGCATTCTGTCCCCAAAGACCTGCTCTGAGGTAATGGTGCTCTGTGTTTCTGTAACACATCCCACCTATCAGTCTTAAATTCCATTCACGTGTTTTCTGTGGGTGCTGTGGGAGCATACTTCAGATTCCCCATGCTTCGGGTTGCTCTGTGGTGTCACATGTGCTTCACCTGACCTGTGACTGAACTGCTCTTTTCTTCCTGGTGTGGGAAGGGGCTTCCACCTACCCACACACATAGGTGCCCCGGCGCAGGATGGTGGCTCTCTGTGCTGGGAGTGAGCCTGGTCTGCTGGCTCTGTCCTGGCCTGGGGCAGGAATTCTGTGATTTCCGGGACACTCATTTTTCCTCCCTTCCTTCATTCTTTTTCAGAACATGAGTGAAAACTTGAAGGACTGTTTGATCCAGACCCAGGCTTCCTTAGGGGAGATGGTGACGATAAAAACAGAAGCCTGCTCTCCGCGCCGGGACCAGGAGTATGGACAACCTTGGTATGCGGCTCAGCTTCCTTCCAATGGATTCAAACCCCTTCCTCTCCACCTCTCCCCAGCTTAAAGTTGGTTTTGAGGGATATATTTAAAGTTCTCACGGTTACTAAAACCCTGCCTCACAAGGCCTGCCTTGAGGTGTGTGACAGGGGTGGTCATCTACTCGTGCGCTGGGCATGTCTGCTGGTTTGCATCATGCCTCGCAGTGCCGGCAGGCATTGCGGGTGGTGCCTTGCCTGTGAGAAGCACATTTCCCAGGCTGCAGCGGAGCGGTGCTGCCTCTGCAAGTCCCTCTGCCACTCCCCTGGGACATGCCAGGTGTGTGCCTTGAGTGGAGGTGCTCTACCCGAAGCCACTACCTGCTGTAGGCTTTAGCCTTAAGCCATCTCATGCTGGCATTTGGCAGGTTGGATAGCGAGGTGAATCACTTCTCTGCTGCAGGTGTGGAGACTAAGGGCCTCTTCTCCTCCCTGTGCAGTCCCAGCGTCTTGGTAGGTTAACGTTATCTTCTGTTGTTCCCTCCCCAGCTCTGGAAGGCCTGACCTGCAGTCCATGGAGGTGGAGCCCAAGAAACTGAAAGGGAGACGGGATTTGATCATGACCAAGAGCTTTCAGCAGGTGGATTTCTGGTGTAAGTGTCTTGTGAGAGAGGGAAAAGCAATGCTGCTGCTTTTGTAGACCAGTCTTCCCTACTTGGTACCCTGCCAGTTTGGGGTGGGAAGCAGGGAATAAAAAAGCCCTGGACAAATTCACGTGCTGTCCTGAAAATACTGTCACACACAAAAGTAGCTTGTCCATCACGGGGGTGTGCAGAGGTAGGGAGGTAGGTGGAAAGCCTGCTGAAAGCATGAAAATGCACGAGGGAAAACCCCAAGAGTCTGCAAAATCCAAAGGCTTGAATACAGAAACTGCGAA
>NW_010240671.1:0-26889 GCF_000690775.1 Eurypyga helias | reverse complement strand
TTCCCTTCCCCCATGTTCTGGGCAAGAAGACTCGTGCCAGTTAAGCTGGCATACTTACAGAATATCAAATTGTAGACCTGAGTCCTTGTCTAGACGGCCACAGGGTAAGTGCCTGGGGATGCTGCCTCTCTCCCGAGCACAGAATGAAGGCTGTATGATGAGGGTGTCTCTTTTCAGGGATGTTTGTTTTGGTTCCCCTCTGGAAATCAAACCTTAGGGACATTGCTGCTAACTGAGGGTGTGCAAGGAGCCCCCAGCCTCTGTCTCTGCAGACTGTGGTGGGGCCTTTGCCAGTGGCTGTAACCACTGGTGGTGAATCTGGGTAGGGTACCAGGCATCAGTCGGGCAGGTGTGGGTTGGGGCAGAACCCCTGTTGAGCCACGTGTGGTGAAACAAGTGAGCAGCCAGTGAAGTGTCTGTGTGCACAGAGGCCAGGCTTTGGGGAAGGGGCACGACTGGGACAGTGGGAAGATGGGAAGCTGGGGCGTGCTGTCCTGAGCATTGAGCATCCTGCGAGATTCACGACCCTGCGTGGGCATTGTGTCTGACCAACCTAACCCCTGCTCCCCTCGCACCCACAGTCTGCGAGTCCTGCCAGGAGTACTTTGTGGATGAGTGCCCAAACCACGGCCCCCCAGTGTTTGTGTCTGACACCCCAGTGCCCGTTGGCATCCCTGACCGGGCAGCGCTGACCATCCCGCCTGGAATGGAGGTAGTGAAAGAGCCCAGCGGGGAGAACGACGTACGCTGTATGAATGAGGTGATCCCCAAAGGTCACATCTTCGGGCCGTACGAGGGGCAGATCTCTAGCCAGGACAAGTCCGCAGGCTTCTTCTCGTGGCTGGTGAGTGACATACCTCCCCAACAGAGTGATACCCTGACCACGGGGTTCAGAGCTGAGGGACTCGTGGGTCTGTGGAGCCAGACTTTAGCCATCTTCCCCCTTCTCTGGTGATCTGCTAACCCACATAGGCAGTCGGCAAACATCAACCCACCATAATCAGTGGATTAAGGGTGTAGTTGAAAGGAGACCAGATGCTATGGCACCTGAGTTCAGTTCGCAGCTGTAGGAAGAAGGTCTTACTTCTCCTCTCGCCATGTTCTTCCATCCCCACTCAACCTTGAGAACTCCTCCAGTACCTTTCTCTGCTCTGGTAATTATTTTGAGGATAGAGGAAACATTAGAGATTGTGGACCTCTCTTGCAGGCCTCCAGCACTCTTTTTCCAGACCACTTGAACAGAGCAGGTGTCCTAAGAGGCCAGGAAAGAGGAGATTCAGTCTATCAGAACTGATTTACATGCAGACTCCAGCACCAAAACCCATATATTTTTTGCCCTAGTACTACAGGCCTCAGTTAGCCTATAAGATAGAGATGTCACTAGTTTGACGGATATTGATTATTATGAGAAATGAGATGTGCGACTTGAGTTATAGGTAGGGAAAAAATTTTAAGAGCTGCTGATATGAAATGCTGCTCACACTTTTCTGCCTGTAAAATGAATGTGTGTCTCGGCCCTGCACTGAAAGGGAAGTTAATCTTTTGTATCTTCGGACTGTTAACAATTTTGTCAGCTTTGTCCGTAGTTCTGTGTTACGGATACTTGTACCTAGGAAAATGCCTCTTAGTTCAGAATAGCCTCCACGCAAATATCCAGGGCAGTAGCCTGTACTACAAGGAGAGTTGAGATTCAAATTGTAGAGTTTCTTGTCCTGACTTGGGGCTGGAACTGAAGCAGTGATTTGAAAGTCTTAGACCTTCCATCTGGACCAGTTAGTTGACATGCTGCCTCTGTTCTCTTGTTCTGCAGATCGTTGATAAGAACAACCGCTACAAATCCATCGATGGGACAGATGAAACCAAAGCAAACTGGATGAGGTGAGTCCAGTTCTTTTCTGCCTTCGCTTATGGGGCTCTGTATTCCAGAGAGGCCGTCAAACACTCCTTGTTTTGCGTGACAGAAAAACAAACCAAAATGCCACAGCCCCTTCTGTAAAGGGTGTGCTTGTGCTCTTTCAGTATTTATTGTGATGAGAATCCTTTGGGGTCAGATTCAATGAAAGGGACTAAAACAAGGATGTGTGTATGGAGGATGGCTATTTTCTGGAACGAGGACAAAGGATAAAGATGATCCTATTTATCCAGTCATACAAATGCTAACACGCCTCACTCCATCTTTTTGTTGGTGTGTGGGTTTTTTTTTTTTCTTTACTTTATGTTCAAATATTTGCAAAATGCTTTGCATTATCCCCAAGGTAACATTTGGTTCTGTTTGGGGTTTTTTGTCCTTTCCCGTTTGACAGATATTGAAAGAGGTGCTTGTTTTGGAGTTGGGTTGGGTTGGGTTGGGTTTTTTGGGTTTGTTTTTTTTTTTCCCCCCAGCCTTCACTTGAAACAATTGTCTGTGGTGGCTGTCATTGGTAGTGCCAGCTTTGCTGTGTTAGGAGAAACACGGAGTGAGTTGCTGCCGCTCTGAAGGCAGAAACGATGCGTGCGCTTGCGCTCCCTCTGCTAGCACCAGCAACCAGCGGAGCAGAACCCAAATCCAGTCAGTACTGTGTGAGGAGGGGGTGTGACTCTGTGTTGTTAACTACAGCAGTAAGGGAACATGTTTAACCATGATGCTCTGCTTAGTATTGGCATATATCTGCAAAGTGTAGGTCACGTGCGTACGGCGAGTCACCAGACTGGAACATTGCTGCATATTGTGGCCCACCCTCTACTAGGACCAGTCCTGCTCTCAGGGCTGAATTTTGGAAGCAGTTGTTGTCTAGAAGTTATTTCATACAAGAGTAAAGCAGCATGGGAATTAGCTGGTTTGTTGGCCTGGATGCTTAGGATTTTCAGTTGTCCCTTAGTAAGGGAAGAGAGAGTGTGAAGTACAGATAGATGCAAGTCTGACCTAGCTGGTCAAAACTGGTTGCACCACTTTTGCCCCATTTGTGTCTAAACACAGATAGCAGCTCTTCTGACACTTTTGTACATGAAGTTCAGCATCTCATTTTTCTGTAAGAATTCCAGCTGTTACACTTGTTCGCTACTGGATGAGAGGAAATGTTAGACCTGGGCTGAGGCTGGAGTTCTCACTCCAAAAAGAAGCAGTGGTACAGTGGACAGATAGGTAGGGGGAAGTGTATCTTGAAGTAAAGAACGCAGAGTTCTGAAATCAGAGTGAGAGTTTTCTGCTTAGATCTGGACCTTCACACAATCTGGGTGACTGAAACTGGGGGAAAACACACTCTTGGAAAACAAAAATCGGATGATGAACTCTTCTTCCTAGGCCCACGAACGTAAGCTTGACGTGTAGATTTAAATGGGTACTACTCATGGTCCCAGCACCGAAGAACAGAATGCTCTTGCCTAAACTTGTATTTCCCATGGTTAAGTCTCAAGATGAGGGTTGTCTGGGCCATTCTGTACAACCCTGACAGGCAAAGGGGTTACAGTTTTGTGGAAAGGAGATATTTGCAACTCTTCTGGGGGAGGGTGCATCAGAGGATCTGTGCCGGCTATACTGGTCTTACTGATCTCTTTAGTTTTACTCTTGAAAATTGCTTCTAATGCCAGCATTATGTAGAGTCTGACTGACAGTTCAAGTGGAAACAGTAGTCCTCAAAAAGCCTTGGTTTTATTTGTTAGCAACTTTCAAACAGAGGTGCACTTGATACCCTGTGGTAGGACGTTACCCACAGAAACTGTACTTCCAGGACGCTGTAGACAGCGCTCTTTTTGTTTTTCAGATGGTGCTCTTTGCCATCACTCACAGATGGAGTGCTTTGCAAAGCAGATCTACTCACCCTCTGGGTAGGTGGATATGGCATGGGGAGGGCAGCTTGGGCTGACTCCTCTCTCTTCTTGTAGGTCTGGTAGTTGGTTTTGTTGTTCGACTACCACACCTGAGTCCACCTTCATGTTCCCACTGGGGGCAGTGTGTACGCTGCAGCACTTCCTAGTTCAGTTTCAGTTGGCTGTTTACCCAGGGCAGTGGATGACAGGGAGGAAGGAGTACAAGGCGTAGCAGATGGCATGGCAATGGCATCCTCTTGCCCTTTCCTTCTTCAGTCAGTCGAGAAGCCTCTCAATACTGTGGAGCCCTCAATATCAGAAGGATATTGACCACTTGGAGCGAGTCCAGAGGAGGCCACGAAGATGATCAGAGGGCTGGAGCACCTCTCCTATGACGAAAGGCTGCAAGAATTGGGCTTGTTCAGCCTGGAGAAGAGGAGGCTCCGGGGAGACCTCATTGCAGCTTTCCAGTATCTGAAGGGGGCCTACAAGGGTACTGGGAGCGGACTTTTTACAAGAGCCTGTAGTGACAGGACAAGGGGTAACGGGTATAAATTGAAATCAGGGAGGTTTAGATTAGATATCAGGAAGAAATTCTTCACAGAGAGGGTGGTGAGGCACTGGAACAGGTTGCCCAGAGATGTTGTGGATGCCCCATCCCTGGATGTCTTCAAGGCCAGGTTGGATGTGGCTTTGAGCAACCTGGTCTAGTGCAAGGTGTCCCTGCCCGTGGCAGGGGGGTTGGAACTAGATGATCTTTAAGGTCCCTTCCAACCCAAACCGTTCTATGATTCTATGAGACAAACTCCTGGTGCTGGGAGCACGTTCTCCCGAGCTGGCAGCTGGCACAATGATAACACACCCTTCACCTCTGCCCAGAGTAAAGCGCAGCTGTTTCCAGTACTTTAATGAATCTCCGTGTCTTTGACCCACAGGGATGTGTGCACACCTCTTCCTCTGTTTTTGTTTTTCTGGGGGCTCAGGGTGACTGATTACCACAGATTGCGGCAAGCCTCAAGTGAAATAGGTGCTTTCTCATATACAAACCATAAACTGTTGCTGATAGGGGTTCTTGGGGCTTCTGAAGGATTGCACAGACCCAGCTATTGTTCCTGGTTACTTCTGAGGAATTTCTGTTACTCAATTGTTAGGGACCTTTTAAAAAAAAAAAAAAGGATGTGATCAAAAAATGAAAGTAATTCAGAAAGTCCAGGAAACAGCCCTACATGAGTGTATCACTTGGCCCAGACTGAGATGCAGGATAGGAAGTACCAGAAAACTGGTGGTGCCTAACTGAATTGTTGAAGTGTTTTGGCTTTTAGAGTCTGTATCCCTTCTTACATGTGACTGCCTGGATTCTCAGGCTTTTGGCACAGTTCAAATGCAGCCTTTACCTCAGCCCATGTGAAACAGCTGGTGCAAGACTTCCTTCTTTCTCCTCTGCCCTTCCTCTCTGCCCCCTTTCCCCTCCAAACATATTAATAAAGAGGTGATGGGGAGCAAGACTGTTCTGTAAGTCTTCCTGTATCTCCTTATAATGGAGATGTCTGTGTTTTGATCTTTCTACAATAACAGAGCTTGGAAGGAGCTCTGGTCAGGCGCTCCAACAGCCTGCTCAAAGCAGGACCAACTTAGATCAGTAGATCTTTTAAGTACTGAGCTGCTGTTTTGACTTTCCAGGACCTTTTAAAAATAAATTGTTTTTAAAGTCAGGGTTACTGCATCGGCCCATGTGTTCAGGCAGAGTAAAAGCCACCAACCTATATACAAGTCCTTCTGTTGAACTTAATAAGCTGGTCTCTCTTACCTTGTGGCAAGTGCAGCAAATGTTCTTATGCGTTATGGACTGAAATTTGTGCAGAGCAAAGGGATCCTCTAAACAAAAAAATTCTCCAAGGCTCTAAGTGCTTATATGCCTGCTTCTTTTGAGGCCTAGAAAAGTGGATGGAGTCAGTTGATGTTTTTGTGGAGTGATCATTAAGTGCCCACTGTTCACATAGTTCAATGTCACATGTTTTCTGAAGAAATAGCTGTACGGTTTTCAGATTGACCTGGGCTGAGGTGTGAATTTGCAGCCCCAGAGCTGGGGCTCCTCTGGCTAAAACCCCAGAGAGGTACTTCCAGAGATCAGTGACTGCTCTCAGGGACATCCTGTATTTTTTTTTAGATCTCTCTGACAGTAATACTGTCTGCATTGTTATAAGGAGGAGGTTAATGTGCCTTCTGGGAACCTAACATTAATTGAATTCGTGATTAAAACTGCCCAGAACTCATTACTCTTCACGTGGTGAGTTTGCTGTTGGAATACTTAAGTTATCTTAAGTAGTTTTGGCACAAGTCGTGCTGGAGCAAATGGGGGAGAAACCTGAAATCTGAATATCCAGGTCTCCCACAGGTACACTTGATGGGGTACTTGGGATTTGCTCTGGGAAGAGCAAAAAGGGTGCTGTAATTGCCTATCGTCACAGCTTTGCCAGTGACAGCAGCGGTGGGTTCCACAGGGTAGAGGGGTGCAGTTCGCTGCGCGGTCGCGGGCACCTACAGAGAGTGTACATGAAGCCCAGTTTCACTGAATGTGATAAAAATCAAACTGTCAATGTTCCCTTGCTCAGTGTTCCACGTAGCCTTTCCCCCTTTCCAGTGTTCAGCTGGGAAAACTCCTTTTTCCTTTGAAGTTTTTATTTTGGGTTTTGGCTGGTTTGTTTGGGGGTTTTTTTTGTTTGTTTGGTTTGGGTTTTTTTTTTTTTATGCTGAGGTCAGTGTAGCAAGTGCTTTGCTGGCTTTCCATCATTTCGTTACCATCTTCCCTAAATGCTGCTCCTATCCCTCCATAAATGAAGCTTCACCAAAGCAGTACCTCAAGGATGCATTTATGTTTGTCCCAGTGGAATGCATCTGTGCATTTAGCTCCCAGCTCTCCCTGTATATGGCCTGGATTTGGGCAGCATTGCCTACTGGTTTTCCAGCTTTAACCTAGGTCAACAAACAGTTTCTGACACTTACCCCAGTGGAGGGCAGCAGTGTCAGTGAGATTCATTAAACAGCAGTGTGACAGCGCTGAGGAGAAACTAGAATGGCATCTGACAAGGGTCACTCTGGGTTTGGTGGTGAAACTGCCACGGCCTTTGCTTATACCCACTTTTCAGAAAGTATTTTGGTGTGGCTAAAATCTGCCCTGGTAGAAAATCTGCGTGGCTGGTAGGACACCCAGCCAAGATTTTAGAGATTTTAGGATTAAATGTAAATTTTTTTTTTTTTTTGAGAGAGAGAACGGTTTGAGCTATCCTGGCCAGAGTTTATTCCCCTAACACTGAAAAGATGCTAACAATAGGTACCAAATTAAATGAAACCAAAAATGCTGTTACTGGTAGATATCAAGATAGCTAGATAAGCAGAAAGAAAACTAACACATGGGGAAGCCAGTGGGTTTTCCCTCCCATCGTGTCACTTCAGAGTGAGTTGTTAGGTGTCCTAACCATTAAAAGTCTCATGTTACAGCTCAACATCCTTTTTAAACATTAATTTCCTAGGTTTGTAGTGACAGCCTTTTGGAGTGATTTGTATTAACACTGAAGTCTTCTACCTCAGATGGGTGTGGCTTTCTCCACAAAACGCCATACTGATGTAGATCTCTATCTGAGAACTTCCTTTTAAAAATAATAAGAACTGTATGACGTGAACATGAAAAAGGTTGACCTCTTTCAAAGAAGTCCCCAGCATCCTTGCTTTTAATTGTTTGAAGTCATGTAAAAGCAGTCTTTTCTAACGTGTGGCACTAGAGTAACCATTTTGGAATTTTACTTAGTGCTGCTGTAATTCAAATCAAGTCATACACTCTTTTCCCAACGGCTGTGCTCCTCCGTGGCCTTCTGATCTCACCAGTGCTGTTCTGCATGCTTACACACGGCTGTCCGTGGCCCAGGCTGCAGATTCTTCCTCCGTCCCCAACCCGACCTTGTTCATGTACAGAACTGCGTGTTCACACGGTTTGTTTTCTCCCTCCCCATTGAATAGATCTGCCTCCTTCTTATCTTCCCCCCAATAAAAAGCTCTATTTAGGACTAATGTTTTGTTTATTTTTAAAGTTTTCCTTTGTCTGTGGCTGGAAAGGTTAAGCCACCTAATTTTGCTTCTTTGGACAAAACTGCTGCTTCTCGGGATGGCTGCCTCTTCCCAATGGGCTGAGGCTGCAATTTGTTTGAAGCACCACAAACTGGGTACAGGCTCCTGTCGGTGGCAGTGACAGCACACCCTGGCTGGGAAAAGCAAGAGGGTGGCCTCATTCCTTTTGAGAATAATAGGAAATGGCATCAATTTCTGGGTAAGACGAGCTTGTTGGGAAGCACATGCTGGATGTGCAGTTCCCCTGCTGCTGAAGAAATTACTTTTCCTTAGGAAAAGCAAGTTGCAGAAATTGTGAGTCTACTTCAAATTTCCTTTCCTTGAAAAAAAATCCCAGTTTGGCGTAGCCTCTGCATGACATCCTGCAAGATCTAACGGAAAGGGTGGTGTAAAAGTTTGCATTGCATGTTGCGCCAGGCAGGTTTCAGGCCTCTAAATTTCCTCAAGAACCCGTTTTCGGGCAATGTCATCTTAGAAGCTAATTTGTCATTTTGCTTGCGAGTTCTCACGCTTTTTTTCGGCGCACAAACTGCGGCAAGTGATGTGAGGCCATGCTGGAATTCTCATACGTAAGTCAGGGCGTCAGGCGAAGTGCAAATTTCTGGTTTAATTGTAAAGCTGAGAAGGCTCCTTCACACTAGTGTCGCTCGGTGGGGTTTTTTTTTTTTTTCCTTAAGCTTGAAAATCGCTTCTTAAAAACAAAGCGGCTGCTTTTTCCTGGTGCGATTGAGGAAAACTGAGAGGTTGTTGCGGGTGGGGGAAGCTGGATCCCACCGAACTCCTCTGCCCCAGTGCCGCAGTGGCCAAACGGTTGGATGCAGGGGGATGCTTTGCGCTGATTTCCTTTTACCCAATTGTGCTTTGTGGGATGTTCAACCCAAGGAACATGGCTGAACGAAAGAGGAAGCCCAAGTTTTCCAAGGAAGAACTGGACATTCTGGTCACTGAAGTGACCCGAAATGAAGCCATGCTGTTTGGGAGGGAGACAATGCGTCTATCCCATGCTGACAGGGACAAGATCTGGGAAGGCATAGCCAGGCAGATCACATCAGTCAGCCAGGTCCCCAGGTCTGTGAAAGACATTAAACACAGATGGGACGACATGAAGAGAAGGACCAAGGACAAACTGGCATTCATGCAAAGGTCCCTCTCCAGCCCCGGCAGCGCGGGGCGGCCCTCGGCCATCGTCCTGACCGCCCACGAGAGAGCCATCGAGTCGACGCTGCATTCGTCACACCAGATGCACGGCTTCCGGAGAGCGGATCTGGACGTGGTTGACAGCCCATCAACGAGCTGTAAGTATCATTGCCTTAACACCTCTTTGTCTTATGCTTGCATACCTCAGTTTGACACCAGAAGAGCGTTGTGTGTTTTGTGAGATGCTGGGTTGCCTGTCAAGCCAGGTCCTACTGCCGTGCTCGGTTTCAAGACAGCCTGCTCTGGTGACCATGGGGTGTTGAGATGGATTGATGGAAAACTGTTTCCAACTTAAACAGATGAAGAAGATGATCTTATCTAGTCCTTTTCCATACTGTCTTTCTAAGGGTAGACATTGTTCAGATTCCACTTTCTCAAATGGGTTGCAAGTCTGAACTACAAGCGAGGGAACATCCGTAGTTGAAGTGCAACTACTTCCAGTCCGTGAAAGAGTGTTTGTAAAGGATTAGGAGTTCTTCATCTTGCATGCACCCCAGTAAAACAGCAGTGCTGTCAAGCTAAGAATCATGTGCCTGTCACTAACTGATCACTGCACGGTAACCTTCTTCCAGGAGGCTGCTGGAGGGGGGTTCAGTGATCACTGGTGTTTGTGCTCTGAGGACAGGCTACTAACAAGTGGTCTGAAGGCTCAGCAAAAGTGCTGTGAAAAAGGCACGTGATAATGACTCCCTTCTTCACTCTTTAAGAAACTGCTGGCCTTGCTTTCTAAGTTAATCTACAACTTTCAGACACCTTCCAGTGCTGAACCACAAGCTGCTTTTTGTAGGTTTTTCCTCAGTTGGCTGCAAGTTGTTTTCTTGTGTGGAGGTGCAGCTTCTTGGTCTGTGACTTTCAGGGTTACAAAGGAGAGAAAGGGGGGTTAACTTCTTGGAAAGTAAGCCAATCAACACTTCATGGGTGGCACTATCCTACTGCAGTAGATCTTATGTCTGAAGTAATGTTGTTAGTGAGAAAGCAAGGACAAAAATCTTCAAGAACTGACGAAGTGAGACTTGGTCATTCTTTGCATCTATCTTGGAAGCCAGTTGCGGTGTTTCAGAGGTGAAATGAATACAGCTTGTGCAAGGAGGTAATGAGCAGTTGCAACCAGTGAAGTATCATCTCTTCTTACTCTTGATGTGCCTGTACCTGTGAACTGGCACATCACTAGATATTTATCAGACTAAGGAAGAACTTTGCCATGGTGTTTTGCTTTGGTTTTGCATCAAGTATACTTGCCTGATTTAATATAGGGTCCTGTTGCTGCTGTGCCTGGCTGCCTGGTTATCTTAGTGATGCCAAGCCATGTAGTGGCCTTGCAGTACAGACTCTGTGAGCAGCAAATACTACATCTATGCTTTTCTTACTGCAGAGGATCTAAGAAATGACATGGGAGCAGGGTTTTGGCATGAGGAACTGAATGTGTCAGGGCGTTCTGAGGCTGGACTAAAGGCCAGGAGACTCTGTCCCTCCAAAATGGAGTATTCTAGCTACTTGTGGTGTTGGGGAAGGGGAGTCATTGCTACTGTCTGAAATGGATTTATATTCTAGTAATGAACAATGCTGTGTACAGGATACCATGGCAAGCTTGGATTCCTCCTCGGTTGACTGGGTTTGCCCGCTCTTCAGGCCTCTTACGGCTAAGCTTGTCACCCAGGTGCTAACGTTACAGCACGTGCATGTTGAGTTACGCATCAGGAGCTACAGGCTTGTCTCAACTGGCAGACTTCGGGGGTGGGGGAAACCCTTTTTCCATGTGCTTTGAGATACCATGAAACAAAAGTCAGAGTTGTAGGGATTTCACATTAATAATCCATGCTTCCCCTTCTGTTTAAGCTGACGAAGAAGAAATGGCGGGCACTTCTCAGGAACACCGCTTCTCATCGCTGCAGAGGGCCAGTGCAGGAGTCAACCAGCTCTCTGGGCCCTCCTTCCTCCGCACTTCTTCCCCGTCAGCGCACTCAGAAGCTACTAGCCGAAGGCAGGAACTACACCGTCCATCCCCGCGTGCCACTTCATCCTGCAGATCCCCGCACCCCCGCACCAGGAGCCCGCCCCTCTCCAGCTTTGATCGACGACTTCTCCAGTCCCACATGCAGCAAACAGACCTGTTCAGGCAGTTCTGCCAGGAGCTGGTGGCTGTTCACAGAGACATGTCAGACAGCATGCGTGTGATCGGCCAGAGGATGGCTGACCTCACCAGCCAGGTTGGCCAGATGTGCCAGACCCTATCGGAAATACGTGATGGGGTCCAGGCTTTCCATAGGATACAGGATCCTAGTGTTATGCAGGGATCTCTTTCGCAAGCAGCTTGCTCAGAACAGCCCCCTGAGCCCAGTGCAGAGTCTAACCAATCCCCCCCAAAACAGACTCCTCCTGCACGGACTACCAGGTCACGAAAGAGAAAACACCATTTTTAGTCTGCTTCATATAAAGTAAAGAAGGGTGCCCCTTCCTGAGCTGCTGCATGCTCACATGGCCTCTCCGTGTGTATCAGTACTCTGTGGGGAAGGTCCCAACCCATCTATCCCCTTGCTAGCTAACAGAGCAGTATGAATTATGGCATCTGAATAGTAGGGCTGGCCTTCTGCAGTGGCAAAGAGGAGTCTCAAATCTTATAAAGCTTGGGATGTAGGACATCTTTCCGTTCATAGGGAGTAGGAGTTTTCACTGGCTTCCCCATGCTTAAATGCTCTATAAACTAGGAGATGCAATAGGAATCATTATCTTGATCTCTTCTTGTGCCTGTGAAACGTTATTTACTGAGACAGTGTACTACAGAGCTCCCTTTGCAATCAGCCCACAAATTTACCCTAGTACTGCCTTCCCATCATCTTCCTGCAAACGAGTATATGCTCTGTGCAGAGATACATCCTTACTGCTCTAAAGACTCTTATTGCTCATTATTTTTATCTTGCGTTCAGCAATAATGGGCAATCCAGGGCTTACTGTGACTTACTCCCAGGTTTGAGAGGGTTGTAAAAGAGCCTGTGCAGGGAAGGGAGGAAGGCAGGACGCTGAGGACAGGAGAACAGGTCTGCACACTGTGTGGTTTTAGACTGCTGAGAAGGGCTGCTGTGGCATGCACCTGAATCCTGCAGTACCACATGCACTTATATCAAAGAGTTGAAACTTCGTCTGCTCCAGTCTGAAACCCCTACCCACCCTTTACAATCGCAGTTGAAATACAATTATTTCATAATATGACAACATCTAAAGAGAAGAGTATCGTATTATTTTCTTGCATGTTGTAATCTTTGGTTCTGAATGACCTCACCCTCTTCAGAACATGAGACGGCACAGAAACCAGGGAAGATAGAGGGCATGTTTCTGACCGTGGGAACAGTTTGGTTATGTATTGCTGTAATTCTGTCAACCTCAGTACACTTTGCACTTACTCAGTGTTGTTGAGGGTGGGTTTTGTACCACGTTCTCCTATCATGAAGAGTTTACCATCTAACTTAACAGGTATATAGGTTAAAATCTTAGACATGTTGGTTTTGTACTGCTTTCTTTCCCCATACAAATGCAAGAAAGAACTGTGTTATACCACATTTGAATTGCTTTAGTGCTGCATGAGATTCCCATGCACAACCCCGATTCCAAAACTACACTTTAATAATGTCACCTCAGGTGGTGATAACCTGTGTGGCAGCTTTTTTTACAACATGTCTGTCTTCTCCTTGATTTACACATCTGCACCTACCATGCTGCCCCCATCTCTGGAAAAGCCTGGACCGTTGTTATGATGTGCTTCAACAAGGAAAAGGGCTGAGGCGTTACCCACGTACAGTTAACGTGCCACTGCTCTCTGGGCTGTCCTGTTGTACGTGGAGGTGGGTTGCAGGAAATTATTCAAGTTAACACAAATGTACTTCGTCATGCCATGTCTGGATACAGACTTGGCCAAAGGGTTGTATAAAGTTTAGTGGGAATTGAACAGAGGCAATGCAGTATAGCAGAAGGATGGCTTGCTTTGTGTGATCTTGCAGGATCTTCCTTAATCTGCCTGGCCTCTCCTTTGAAAGTATAGTGCACTAGCTTCCCTTCTGGAAAGCCACTTGCATTCCTGACATGCTTTTCCTTTCCTTTCTTCTTTGTAATTGTTCTGTAATTCTAATTTAAGTAATTTATTTTAGTGGTGTGGTAAAAGGCCCTTGCTCAAGGAAGTAGAGGTCTGGCAAGGAGGGAAAACTCCTTTCTTGAATCACCCACGCTGGTTTCACACAGAGGACAGTCCTTGTTATGCTGTTGCCAGACCATGGCAGTACTCGCTTACCTTCCTCTGAGGATGTAATTTTACTTCTGTTACAAGATTTGTATTTTGTGAAAGTCACAGTCTCCCTTCAGTTGAAGGGAAGATTGGGAAATCTGGTAGAAGTGGATCTAATTTATGAATCGCAGAGAACTGAAAAAATGCTGTTAAGGCTTTCTGAGTCAATACAGTGCTGCAGCTATATATTAGAAGTAGTGTTTTATATTTTTATAATATTTGGTCCCTGGTGATATTCTCCCATGGATATACTGATAGGATTAGCTCCTCTGATGTTGTCTGGGGGGTCCTTCCGGTAACCCTCAGGTCTGCAGAGGAGGAGACTCCCGCAGGTGCTGGGCGCTGGAGGGAGTTGGCATCGTTGCTGCCATCAGTTTGCCCACAGGCCTGTTTAGAGAGAGAATCCTGGTGTGGGATACACAGCCTTCAATATAAACCCCTAAAGGCTGGGCGCTGGTCAGGAGAAAGGACCTTGTACTATGAACTGCTTGATGTCTCCCCCAGTTTCCTCTGTGGACTGTTACAGATTGGCCTAGATCTGGGGATGTATCTCCTGCCCTGTGTAGACCCCTCGGTGGAGTGGCTATTCTGTACTGGCTCGCAAAGGATACTTCCTCCTGCACCCATCATGTTAACTGACTGTTGAAGTAAGTGCCCATGTCAAAGCAAACTGCTGTGCTCAGCCCCAGTACCTCCATGTATTGTACATGCTGAAAAAATTATCTCTTTAAAAGTATTTTTGTTAAGAATGCAATAAATACATAACACTTGTAACACAGCTGCTGTCGAGTCATTTGTTTCTCTCGTTCAGTTTTTGCCTGAACCGGTAACAAGCCCCTCGCAGGTGCTGGGTCTCCTGGAGGGCACTGGATGATGAAGAGCTGTGGGTATGGCACCCGTGGCGTCCGCCTGGGTTGGCGGCAGCTCTCTTGCATGGGATCTCCTCCTTGGTTTGGGAGGGGCCAGCGGCCTCGTGCCTGCGGTGCTCTGCCCCGGCAGGGTGTCAGCAGGGCACCCCTGGGGCCAGCCAGAAGGTGAGCAGAGGAGGGGAGAGCAGGCATGGGGGGAGGTATGGGGCAAATCCTGGGGAGGGTGGGGCAGAAGCCTGAGCCTCCTTCTAGCTGTGAGGATCTCATTCCTCCTCACTGTCTCTCCTGGCTGCTCCATTCCACTCCTGGGGAGGAATGGTCCCAGCTGCCAAAAAATACCTTGTCGTTTTTCTGGGCATGCTCACTGGACCATCCCAAAATTTGGTGTCTTGAGTGGGCTGTGGCTTAGAAAAAAGGGAGATGAGTATGTTTTTTTGCTGCTACCTAGAAAGGCTGTGGGAAGGGTGTCCCCATGGAGCAAGGAGCTGTGCGTCTGGCAGCCATGGGGTTGATCCAAGCCCCAGTAGCTGTAAGTGGGTCATCAGTGGTCTCCGTCAGTGCTGGTACCTGAGTACCCTGGGCAGGCTCTGTGGTGTTCTTGAGCCTGGCCTGTCCCAGGGACCATGTGGGAGATGAAATGCCTATCTACAGGAACACAAGCATCTCTGGATGCAGGGGTCCTAAACCCACTCCTCCTCGGAGATCACGATCCCTTGGGAAAGCCACTATGAAGTGGGGCCATGCCTCTCTGCATGCAGTACTTGTGTCAGCCTAGCCATGCCTGTCCTGGGCTTCTACACCCAGGTAGCCTTGCCTCAGTCCAGCTTGAGTGTTTGGCATCGGGAAGGGGACTGGCCACTTTCCAGCCTTCATGGGAGGGGTTGTTCAGGGCGTGAGTGCTTCAGTCTCAGGAAGATGTGTCAGTGCAGGCAGTTCGTGCGGTCCCCCGCAGCAGGTAGTTTGTGCCCCTGACCCGTGGTGCACAGCAGCACAAGGCATCCGAGACCAACAGGTGGAATTTGGGGTTGATGTTTCATAACCTGTATCTTGGGTGCCTCTGGGGTCACTGGAGCCAGGTCTGGGCAGCCCTGGTTTGAAAGCGGTTCATTTATGTGGATGATCTCATCGTCATTTACCTTACCTCAGGGAAGTGTCATGAAGGTAAAGCTTCCTCTCTAGGAGCGTGAGCCAGTTACCAGCTGCCAGCAGCTGTGACGAAACCCGTTTGTGGCTGGATGATTCCACAACTCTCCATTAAGGGCTTTCTGCGTAGCTCCTGGTGGAGTCGGCGGTGGCTGCGGGATGCTGGATGGACGCGGGTGACCACGGGGCTGCAGCTGTACAGCAGCTCACTCCCTCCAGCCTCCGCTCTCCTCCCTACTCCCTGCTGCGTCAGGAGCAGCCGAAGCTGCGGGACCCAGGTGGCAGAGCTGAGGGACACGCTTGGGCTTGACTCGGAGGGCTTTAGAGCGGCCAGCGTGAAAAGCGTGCTGGTGCGTAATGAAATACTGGGTAATAAAAGTGAGCCCTGAAGGGAATGGTTAACCAGGCTCTCCCCTTCCCACACAAAGGTGTGTTTTAGGGCATTTTTAAAATCTCACTGTCAGATGCAGTTTGTGTGGAATGCACTGGACCATCAAATTTGCTGCCCAGCAAATTCCTTGGTGCCGCTGGCTGGGGGGATGTGGGTCCTGTATGTTGTATTCAAGAGCTGTGAGCGACTTCAGGGTGATAAATCTTTGCAGGTAACTGGGCTCATTTTGCAGGGTCAGCCTGCTCTTGTCATTGCTCTGCCTGATGTTTGGGCAGCAGGATACAGAGCAGCCGCAGGGTCTGTCCTTAGCTGGTGCTAGGAAGCATCCTGGCATTTTGCTTGGATGGGGAAGAGGGTCCTCTAGGATCTCCTGTGGTGCAGGGCATCAGACTGACAGCAGCACATTGCTGTATCTCAAGGGTTGTCTATCTTGTGACTGTCCGAATGCCTGATACACCTTTTGGGGAGTGATTACCAGCACCCAGAAGCGACAGCCCGGCAGCACCAGCTGTGTGCCGTTCAGGACCTCCTCCTACCGCGCTGGTCCGTTCCTCCTCAAATACACACACGGGTCTTTTACAAGTTCCTTTGTTTTGTGATCAAAAATAAAATAAGGGTTAACCAAAGCCAG
Source organism: Eurypyga helias (assembly GCF_000690775.1). Classification (NCBI taxonomy): domain Eukaryota; kingdom Metazoa; phylum Chordata; class Aves; order Eurypygiformes; family Eurypygidae; genus Eurypyga; species Eurypyga helias. The sequence goes on along the minus strand of NW_010240671.1, from coordinate 10,477 downwards.
TGTTCAGCTAATTTTGGCAGTGCCAGAGCCTGCTGTTTAAATAATTACTGAGGATTGCAGAGCATCCTGGGTAGCACACATAAGGAAAAATACAGCTGATTGCGGGCACAGGCACAGTTGCTTAACATTAAAACCAGAATTGCTGGAGCCTGGGGCAGTCTGAAACACTGCAGACTCGTTTTCTGTGTTTTGTGGGAAGTTTCACCACGTTTGTGACCTTACATGTGCGGGTTGATGTGATCATGTGCAGGTGGGCTCTTGCCTTTATCTGTGCATGCACATGGCTGGAGAAAGGGAGAGCCTTCAAGGAAAAAATGACGGGATTTCTTAAGCCGAAGAAATGCCTGTGAGCTATAAGGGAACGTTTGGGCAAGGACTAGGAGCAGCAGATGTCAGAGGAGCCATATGCCACTCGCCTTCGCTAATGTTCCTGTGGCAGTGAGTGCTGAATAATAGAGGTAAATGGCCTAAGAGAAGAAAAAGCTTTTAGCTGTGAACTGTTCAGATTAGCTCTTGTGTCTGTACGTACTGTGACAGGGCCTCCTGGTCCTGGGCGAGTGTTACACAATCATGTTGGTGGTAGCTGAAACTGGTATTACCAAGCCTTTTCCTTGGTGATAGCAGTTTTCCTTCCTAGTGAGAACACAGGGAGTGTGAGAGCGAACAATATGATCCTAGCTATAGATCTATAGATCTGTCTTACCAAGTTGCACAGAGGGCCAGTTGTTTGGAGTGTGAATTAAATAAATTTCTGTTGAGCTGAAATTTAGCTGTTTTAAATCAGGAAAACAAATGCCATGCCCAGAAAGCGATCTTGGTGTCAGCAGCACCAGGAAATCCCCACAATGTGATGCTGGGCTTTCCTGAGACTTGCAGGGCTGTTCATATTTTTTAGGTCACACCCCGCTGAACGCCCAGGTAAAAAACCTTCTGTTACCGGCATGTCCTTGGTTTCCTTTAGGACAACCAATGAACACCTCCATGCACATTAGGTGTCCCTGTTTCTGCCCTATCTCAATTCTGCTTGTCTGAGAGGAGAGAAGCAAGGAAGTCTGGTTTCTGCTAAAAAGGAAGATGGTGGTTTTGGGAAAGAGACTTGCAGAGGGACCCTGCCATATTCCAGATGCTCCTGAGAACAAGGGAGGAGGCCTTGGAATATGAAGTGATGGCAGGACTAGGGGCAATGGCCATAAACTGGAAGACAGAAGGTTCAACCTGACCATGAGGAAACACTTCTTCACTGTGAGGGTGACAGAGCACTGGCACAGGCTGCCCAGGGAGGTGGTGGAGTCTCCTTCCCTGGAGACTTTCAAAAGCTGCCTGGACTTGTTCCTGTGTGATCTACTCTAGATGATTCTGCTAAGGCAGGGAGGGCTGGACTAGATGATCTCTAGAGGTCCCTTCCAACCCCTACCGCTCTGTGAATCTGTGGGGAATTCAGAAGTCCTTGTTTCCATCACTAGGCAAATAAATTTCTGCCCGTGAGAGTGAGTGTCACCCTTACTGGCAGAGACGCTCTTTCAGATTGGATGTACCTTGCTGTCATCCCTCCCACAGCAGAACTGGACCCACTGGCTTAGTGTTCCCTGGGTGTCCATGCTCGCTGTGCCGTATCTCCGGCGATTTGCACACCGTTACTGGTAACTCCATCCTTTCCAGTCTGGCTGTGTTGATGGCTCTCTCTGAAGGTCATTCTGGCTTCATCGTGGTTGTCATTCTGGCGCAAAGGGAGCCCAGGAAAAATGTTTGTGCTTCACAGCTGCCTTGTCACCTTGCCCTCAGGTACGTGATCATCTCCCGGGAGGAGCGGGAGCAGAACCTTATGGCCTTCCAGCACAGCGAGAGGATTTACTTCCGCGCCTGCCGTGACATCCGCCCTGGGGAGAAGCTGCGGGTCTGGTACAGCGAGGATTACATGAAGCGGTTGCATAGTATGTCCCAGGAGACCATCAACAGAAATCTCACAAGCGGTGAGTCCCCTCCCTTCCCACCCTCTCCCCAACCCCCTTGGGCTGCCATGCTTGCAGGACCGAGCGCGGTGGGTGAAGTAGGTGATGCGCAGGCTGTGCGAGGAGAGCGGCATTTCTAGAAACGAAGCACCCTGGGCGAGAGCGCCGCGTGGCACGGATGGATGGGTGTACAAGAAGAATAATGTAACCACTGTCACGGTGACCGTGAAAGAAAGATTTGTGCTGTGTCGTGTCGCGTGTGTGCTGCAAGGGTCTGATGCAAAGCCCAGGGATCACGGAGCTCCTTTGTCACAAGACTTTCTGGACTGAAGCTTGCCAAGCTGGTGGTCCCCCAGACAGGCATTAGGTTTTTCTTCTGAACATGCTGCTCTCTCTGGCTCCTGTGAGCAGCCTGTTTGAGGGAGCTGTGGCTGGTTTGTGTGCCTGCGAAAGAGAGATTTCCTTGGTGTGTTTGTATGTCCATTTTCCTCGCTTAATTTATCTCCTCTTTCTTCAGAAAGATAATTTGGGATCAGCGCGACATCAGCTAGAGACTCCTTAGTCTCACAACCTTAGAGTGCATGTACAACGTACAGGAGGCTTTGTACTTGTCAGACTGATTCTTCCCTGAATAAAAGTTGTGTCTTAGGAGTAGCCATGCTGGAACAAACCCAGTGGTCCTTTAGGTCAGTGTAATGTCAGCAATACAGGAAGCTTTAGATGAAGGCAAAAATTCTTAATGCATTTGTTCATCTCTACAGTGCTGAGACCTGAAGTTAATTAAGGGCATTTCTTTCCAGGCCTAGCCACAGAATGGCAGGGCCTCAGAGGGGCAGCCACACTAAATATAACTTTCTAATTAAGATTCCCCTGTATATTATTACACAGCTGCTGTTGCTGCCTTGACTTGGTAAAAGGTGTCTGCTCTTTAATCATGGGGTGGACAAGATGTCCTGAAAAAGCTGATTATCCTCCATCACCTTGGAGTTATGCACTTGCAGTGTTACGTCTTGATGTCTGTACTTGGGCAATTCCCATTGCTGAATTAAAATCGGTGTGAATCTTCTTTTTTATGTTAATAAATATCACTGAGTGATGAAGTGCAGGCTGCAGGAATTTTGCTGCATCCCATGTACACATAAGTCGTCCAGGTAGCTTAGTACTTTCTGAACGTACAGCAAGGTACAGACTGTGCCCTTGGAGCAGCTGCTGTGGAGGGGCACCAAGGCTACCAACGACTGCCCTGCCACACAGACAGGCCTTTAGTCATGGTTTCCCGTGGTGTCACGGTTTGTGTGAGCTGAAATGCTAACTCACAGCCTGCTCTGTGCTACAAGCGTGGTGAAGGTCTGCCCGAGGTCTTCTCAGGACCTGCCACAGCCTACCACACACTCAGGTAGAAACCCCTGTGGCTGCAGAGGCTGTCCTAGAATCCCCCTGACGTCTCGGAGAGCTCATCCTGCAGCAAGCTGAGCTCAGCCTGCATTGGTAAAAGGAGCACAGTGACATTGTTCAAACGGAGCATCACTTGGGCCGTTGCTAGAGACATCACAGCCTCAGCCGGGAGGGCACTGGGAGGTGGTCAGGGAGCGGCACCAACATCTGTTGAGTCACTCTCTATTTAAAGGGTTTCAAATCCCCTGCAGACGAGCCTGTTGAGTGAAGTGGCACACTTTATGAATTCACAGAAAAGTAACGTGGTTCCCGGGTTTTGTTTCTGTCAGTAGTTTTTGACTCACCTCATCAGTGGAGTTGAGACCAATGACATGAGGGATTGTCTTGTGATTTCTAGCTTTCCCATATGGCTGAACCACTCAGTTGGTTGGGGAAACAATCACCAAAAAAGAAGAATGATGTATTCTCTAAATCCCTGCCTCTGCCAGTAATCGTTGTGGTCTGTAACAGGGGAAATACTAAGTCAGAGACTCACAGCTTTGCCTCTAGAAATTCTCGTCAGTGTGTTGAAAGTGAGATCTGTTGTTACAGATTCACTCAAGAAGTGGCTGGGTTTGCCAGCCAGCATCAAAACCCAGTGCAAAATCCCTGCCAATCGGGCCAGCCCTTCTTACAGTGCCTTACTCTAACTGTTTCGAGTCTTGCATCTTTTCTGCATTCTTAGCATTGCTCTCCTTAGAGAGGGAATGGTAGCTTTTGCTCCGTAACTCTTATGAAAGCATGAATACACTTTAAAAGCAAACAAAACCAAAAATCCGCATAAAGCAGCGTCTTGTTTGGGAAGCCATCAATGCTTGAAGTTATTTACAAGATAGAAGAATGATGGAAATTGAGCCAAACCTATCGTCTTTTGAATCTCCAGGTAAGGAAATCTGGCTATTCCCTTTATTTTAAGCAATTAATAATTTGTATGAGGTTGCTTTTATTATTTTTTTTTTTAAATCACTGAATGGCCACACTCTTAGACTCCACCGGGACAAGCTAGATGTCCCATCCTTGGCGGGCATTCACCCGTTGTAGCTCAGTTGACAATGAGTACCTTGGGGTTTAAGAGTGCACGGTATTTTTACTTGGAGCAGCTTCCAAACTGAACGAGAGTAAAGGGGCTTGCAAACTTTGTGCCGTGGCGCGCACAGACACTGGGGTTGTCACGAAACGGTCCGAATCTCTCGCTGCACTGCTGTACACTTGATACCTTTTACCAAGTCAAAACAGGCACAGGTCTTCCAGCCAGCCAAAACGGCGCCTGGGCTCTGGGCGTTAGGTTCCACTGCGATCAGTCATTCACCTCGTAGTCCTCTTCCAGCGCAGGTTGGTTATACCTTTAGGTTAAACAAGCTGCCTGTAGTTTCTCTTCTCTGTAAAGTGTGTGGGTCCTACTCCGCTGTGGCTACCCAGGACTGTCTCTGTTTTTGCAGACGTGCCCATTAGCGGGGCTCCTCCTCTCGCGAGCCTCGGTTTCCACTGAGTTGTGTCAGTTCCCTGGTTTGTAACGCAACATGCAGACCCGCAGGCATTCAGCCTGCCTTTTTGTTCTTTTTTTCGTTTGAGTTTTAGATTGAGGGATGTTGCTCGGTTCCCGGTGATAATCCCCATCCCTCATTTTCCTTTTTAGGAGACAAAAAGTTGCAGAGGGAAAAGTCAGAAAAGAATGTGGAAAATCAAGAGGATGGGAGGGGGCCGCTCCAGTTCGCCCTCTTAAAGCAAGGGAAGAGCCCCTACAAACGCAGCTGTGACGAGGGGGAATCCCACCCCCAAACAAAGAAAAAAAAGATTGACCTCATCTTCAAAGACGTCCTGGAGGCCTCCTTGGAGTCAGCCAAATTTGAAGAGAACCAGTTGGCAACAAGTACCATCAGAAAAGCGTCTACCTACCCAGCTGAGGACATCTTTGAGAGGTGTGGTGGTGCCATGCAGCACGGCTCCTTGAACCTCAGCAGAAACCGGAGCGAGGGGGAATGGAAGGTCCCCCACGGTTCCTCTTTCAGCTCAGCCAAAGAGGTGGGCATCCTTGAAGATGAGGAAGAAGAGCCCCTGTCGCTCAAAGCAGACAGTCCGACTGAGCTGTCACTGGCCTCTGCACAAGGCAACTCCCACGAAATCCCCACCACCTCCTTTTGCCCCAACTGCATCCGTCTGAAGAAGAAGATTCGGGAGCTGCAGGCTGAGTTAGACATGCTGAGATCTGGGAAGTTACCCGAGCCACCTGTGTTACCGCCCCAGGTACCCGAGCTCCAAGAGTTCTCGGACCCCACAGGTAAGCCTTGCCAAGTAACGGCATTCTCCAAACCCTGCCTAAGGAGAGTAGTGAGATGCCTGTGTGCTCTGTACCCATCTAAAGCATTTTGCTCTGAGTATTCAGGGGAACATGTGGTTCCTTGGAAGGTTCATTGTCAGGTTTTGTGACCGGGTGGGCCAGGAGCTGACACAGCTGTGGGCACAGCGGAAAACACTGTCTGGGAAAGACTCTGTATGACAACTTGCTCTATTTGTTGCTGTTGTAATTGATAATGCACTGCCAATAAAAAAGACATTCCATTGCAGACAGTTTGTTTGCTGTATTTTTGATGCATTAGCAGGAGCCCCTCTGCAGTGCCTCACATGCTACCAAGAAAGTCTGAATGACTCTGTGGTAACACTGAACCGTGCGCTCTTTGTGTATGAAATGATGTCCCGCTGTGTCCTTTGTTGGAAAGCCTTTCTGTTTTCCTCCGCTGGTTTAACACAACCATGTCTCCCTTTCTGATTATATGTTTCATTTCCTCCAGGAATGTGCTGTCGAGTAGCCAAGAGCCTTCACCAAAGGGAATATTTGGGGTCACACCATGTATTGTGCAAGTGGGCAGGATGTCCACTACGGTCCATCCTGCTTTCTTGCTCTCCACTGTGGCCCGTTGGAGACAAAGTTCATACACAGAAACATTGGTTTATTTTCCCTTCAAAGCCATGATTCAAATTCTGGCCATAGTGCGTTGTGGGCAGGAGAGGGCAGGTTGTGGCCAGCTCGTCAGGCAATGCTCTACTGTCACCTGTAGGATGCTTCTTAAGCTCAGCAACTTCGTAAATACCGTATTTTTTTTCCTTTTTTTTTTTTTTTTTTACAGCTTCAGAAAGCATCATCTCTGTTCCCACCATCATGGAGGACGATGACCAAGAGGTGGATTCTGCTGATGAATCGGTTTCCAATGACATGATTGCTGCTACAGACGAGCCTTCCAAGATGTCTTCTGCGACGGGCCGGAGGATACGGCGGTTCAAGCAAGAGTGGCTTAAAAAGTTTTGGTTTCTGCGGTACTCCCCGACATTAAATGAAATGTGGTGCCACGTCTGTAGGCAGTACACAGTGCAATCCTCTCGGACTTCAGCCTTCATCATTGGCTCAAAGCAGTTCAAGATACACACGATAAAGCTCCACAGCCAGAGCAACCTCCACAAGAAGTGCCTGCAGCTTTACAAGCTCAGGATGCACCCAGAGAAGACGGAAGAGATGTGCCGAAATATGACCCTGCTCTTCAATACAGCCTACCACTTGGCCCTGGAGGGCAGGCCCTACTACGACTTTCGGCCTCTGGCAGAACTACTGAGAAAGTGCGAACTGAAGGTGGTGGATCAGTACATGAACGAGGGAGACTGCCAAATCTTAATCCACCATATCGCCCGGGCTCTTCGAGAGGACCTGGTTGAACGCATCCGACAGTCTCCCTTCCTCAGCATCATTCTGGACGGGCAGAGTGATGACTTGCTGGCAGACACGGTTGCGGTTTATGTACAGTACACAAGCAGCGATGGGCCTCCGGCAACGGAATTCCTGTCTCTTCAGGAACTGGGCTTTTGTACAACAGACAGTTACCTCCAAGCGTTAGACAGGGCTTTTTCCAGCCTGGGAATACGACTGCAGGATGAGAAGCCAACTATTGGCTTGGGAGTCGATGGTGCTAACATTACCGCCAGCCTGAGAGCCAACTTGTTCATGACAATCAGAAAGACCTTGCCCTGGCTTCTCTGCCTGCCCTTTATGGTGCACAGGCCCCACTTGGAAATTTTGGATGCAATCAGCGGGAAGGAACTGCCGTGCCTGGAGGAGCTAGAAAACAATTTGAAGCAACTGCTCAGTTTCTATCGTTACTCTCCCCGACTCATGTGTGAGTTGAGGGTCACTGCAGCCACTCTGTGCGAGGAGACTGAGTTTTTGGGGGACATTCGAGCGGTGAAGTGGATCATTGGGGAGCAGAATGTGCTCAACGCTCTAATCAAGGATTACCTTGAGGTCGTGGCCCATCTCAAAGACGTCAGCGGCCAGACCCAAAGGGCAGATGCTTCCGCCATTGCCTTGGCCCTCCTGCAGTTCCTGATGGACTACCAGTCGATTAAACTCATCTACTTCCTGCTGGATGTGATTGCTGTGCTTTCACGCCTCGCCTACGTCTTCCAAGGGGAGTACCTTCTTGTGTCGCAGGTGGATGATAAAATAGAGGAGGCCATCCAGGAAATCAGCCGGCTAGCAGACTCGCCCGGGGAGTACCTGCAGGAATTTGAGGAGAACTTCCGTGAAAGCTTTAATGGCATTGCTGTGAAAAACCTACGGGTGGCTGAAGCCAAATTCCAGTCGATCAGAGAAAAGATCTGCCAGAAGACCCAGGTGATCCTAGCCCAAAGGTTTGATTCCCGTAGCCGGACATTTGTGAAGGCCTGTCAGGTATTTGACCTCACAGCTTGGCCCAGAAGCACTGATGAGCTCATGAGCTATGGGAAGGAGGATATGGTACAAATATTTGAACACCTGGAGACGGTCCCATGGTTTTCCAGAGAGGTTTGCAGAGAGGGGATGGACACCCGAGGGAGTCTGCTGATGGAGTGGCGAGAACTCAAGGTGGATTATTATACCAAAAACGGTTTTAAAGACTTGCTCAGTCACATTTGTAAATGCAAACAGAGATTCCCCCTCCTAAATAAAATAGTTCAGATCCTCAAAGTCCTTCCCACCTCATCGGCCTGCTGTGAGAAGGGGCGCACCGCCCTGCAGAGAGTGCGCAAAAACAACCGCTCTCGGCTCACGCTGGAGCAGCTCAGTGATCTTTTGACGATTGCTGTTAATGGGCCGCCCATTGCCAACTTTGATTGCAAAAGGGCACTAGATAGTTGGTTCGAGGAGAAATCCGGCAATAGTTACGCTCTGTCAGCCGAAATGTTGAGCAGGATGTCGTCTCTTGATCAGAAGCCGATGTTGCAGAGCATGGACCATGGCTCTGAGTTTTACCCTGATATTTAGGAAGGAATGCCTCAGATCAGAAAGCTGTTGAATAATTTTTTTTAATCTATACTCTAAACTTTGATATATAATATAAGATATATATATTATATATATTAAGGAAAAACCCACACTGAAAATGTAAAAGTTAAGACGATGTGCGTCTGATAGAAGCTAAGCAGAATTTTAAAGAGTGAGACAATGTTTAGACATTTACTGGTGTCTCCAACCATGGCAGCTGCAGTGTAGGTGGCAACATTTCGTTCTACAGAAGCATGTGCTGGGGCCATACTCTACATGTTCAAACCTAATGGTCTATAAGCTAGACAACGGGTCTTTGTCAGCCTCATCCTCCCGGTGGTTTCCTTTGTATGTGTGTTGTCGGTTTGTTGGGTTGTTTTTTGTGTTGTTTTGTTTTGGTGTTGGTTGTTTGGGTTTTTTCCCCTCAGTTTTAATCTCTGCCTCTCTTTCCGTTGTTCAGTCCAGTTACTGAGCCATTTGAGCCTTTTGTTGACGACCGTCAGATTTCTGATTTTCGACAGAGCATCCCGTGCGTTTATGTTGCCCTTGGCTCTCCAGCTCAATCCAGTTCTCTTTGCTTGAGTGGGAGCTTTCTTCCCTCACAGAGATCGCTGGCAGGAGGGAAAGGCTGAGGGCATGATTTTAGGTTTTTCTTCTGATTTATAAACAAATGCCTCCACTAAACTGTGATGCCCCTTTCTCAGTTCTCCCTACTTTTGGGCTGTAGAGTAATACTTGGCTTTCAGCTCCTTTTATGATAACCGTAGTACCAGTCTATCACACGTATATTATAACATGATGTCATGTGCAGACTATAAAATAGCAGAATAGAGAAGGCAGGGGGAAATTTTTGCATTTATATTTTTATATTGTAGGAGATAAAAATATATATATATACAACTATTCATTCAAAACCAGGGCTGCTGTGGAAGCTAGACAGCCAATGAGTCAAGAGCCATCTCTGGGCGGAGATTCAAAGGCTTAAAAATTATATTCTAATTTACATTATTTATACTATGTCTTTATAATCTGAGATTGTTGTGGGTTTTTTTGTTTTGTTTTGTTTTGTTCTGTTTTGTTTGGAATGACTGAAAGAAAAACCTGCTGCGGTTTGGTGGCAGGAGCTATCAATGCAAAATTATCTTGGATTATATTCACGTGATGATGTCCTACAAAGGTTCACGTATTCTCTTGTGACCAAGGTAACATGTTCCACAGCACAGCAGACTGATGACAGCAGGAAGAAGGGATGCTCTGCTTCTTCCTGCGAAATATTTCTTCCTTTATGAAGGGATGCAGAGTCCAGCTGAAATGTGAATGGGGGACTTGCACCTTCCATCACTAAGAGATTGTTCTGTGGGCTTGGGGTTCTTCTTTGTTTTATTCTTTTAAAGTAAATGAGCTCCAGGCATTCACACAATATCACTTCAGGTTAGAAAAAAAAAAAAAAAAAAAACCAAAAAAAAAAATCCAACCAAACCCACAAACGGAAAAGGTGCAAAAACTCCACAGATGCTAGTGCCTTGCCCCGCTGATGTGGCATGGACAGCACCAACCTGACCAGACCATCGTGGGAGTGAGAACCTGTTGTCCTGAAGGTGTCCGAGCCGACACGTTCTCACTTCCCAGAGGGACGAGCTTTGTGCCAAGCTGTGTTGTTTGGAAACATGATGGTGGTATCAGCAACACTGAACCTTTCCTTTCTCCTGTTACACCCCTGCCCTTGGTCTTGGTGCTAAGATATCTCTAGAACCGTTGCTGCTAGTTGATAGCTTTTCATTTATATAAATATATATATATATTA
>NW_010240670.1:0-18490 GCF_000690775.1 Eurypyga helias | reverse complement strand
GAGCCACTTCTGTACCTCCTGCTATCAAAATCCCACCACACAAACTCAATAGAGGCTTTTATATTCCTCCAGGGATGGTGACAACTGCTTCTTTGTTCCACTGCCTGACAACCCTTTCAGTGAAGAAATTTTTCCTAATATCCAATCTAGACCTCTATTTGCACAACCTAAGGCCATTTCCTCTTGTTCTATCAATTGTCACTTGGGAGAAGACACCAACACCCACCTCTCTGCACCCTCCTTTCAGGGAGCTGTAGAGAGTGATAAGGTCTCCCCTGAGCCTCCCCTTCTACAGGCTAAACAACCCCAGCTCCTTCAGCTCTTCCTCACAGGACTTGTGCTCCAGACCCTTCACCAGGTCCTTCTCTGGACATGCTCCAGCACCTCAGTGTCTTTCTGGGAGTGAGGCGCCCAAAACAACAGAAAATTCGAGGTTTGGTCTCAGTGTCTGAAAGGAGGGACACCCCACAACATCTCTGGGCAACATGTGCAACTGCTTAGCCACCCTCAGTAAAAAAAAAAAATGTTTACTGATGTTCAGACTGAGCCTCCTGTTTCTGTTTGTGCCTATTGCTTCTTGTCCTGTTACTGGGCACCGCTGGAAAGAACCTGGCTTTGACCTCTTTGCACACTCCCTTCAGATATTTACATTGATGATACCCCTGTGCCTTCTCGTCTCCACTGCCACTGAAAGCAATCACACACTTAAGATCATGAGGGCATGTCATACAAATAAGTATTTTTCATCTTTCTTATGACAGGTTTAATTAGAGAAGTGCAAGTTTTTAGAGAAGACATGTGGGATTTTTGACAGCATTGATTAATCAGGTTTCTAATGATTTTGATGTGTGTTACTACAAACCATCTTTACAGAATAAAATTTATACTTCTCACAATAAAAATATATTATCTTCTCTTTCTTTAGAATTTTCTTTGCCGCAATGTGATTGAACCCAGAATAATAAAAATAAACACCAACTTGATTTAAGATGCTCTTGAGTCCTCAAATATGCATTATGAGAGACCTGCTCGATATCATAATTCAACAAAACCTCCACTGGCTGGAATAATTTTTTGAGTTAGACAGCCTGTGCATGCCAGTTCAAGTGTGTAGAGAATTGCATATTTTTTCAGTCTACTTTGCAGAAGTTCCCATTGCCATACAAAAATCTGACAGCAATTATGAAATCTATTATTTTTGTTGGTAGGTCCACTGTCTTCAATGCACTGTTACTTCAAAGATCAGTGTTCTTAATTAGGTAAATGGGGTTTTTTACATTTTTTCCCTATCTTTATGTAGAGACACAACTGGGATCAGAAAATCAAAATGTTTTCTTTTCTTCCAGTATTCAGTAAAGTTGTAGTTCTGCATAGGTCAGATTTGACCGATAAGGGTTAAATCCTTCTTTCCCATCTATAGCTGAGCAGCTCCATTGCACTAGTAGGCACAGGAGAGACTTAGTATTTACTTCATGTCAGATTTTCTTATACTTCAGTGAACATGACCCTGTACAATGAGGACAGAATTTAGATCTTAGACTAATAAAATTGGTGGATTGTACACATCAGACACTGAAGGACCTATGTTCTTTTATTGGTATTGAAACAATACAAAGTGGTAGAAGATTGCATCCTGTGTCCCATTACAGCAGTTTTCTTCCAGTATCTTTCTGCAAAGCTGTCCTGAAAGAAGACTTAGCTTTTGACAGTTTCAGTTGTGTTGGTACCAGGCCCTTGCATGGAGCCAATATAAGGCATTGAGGATTGATTCTAGATCCATAAGTGGTGCTGGTACTGGGTAGAGGTTATGTTAGGCTGCATGGAAACACTTTCTTTAATCCCCATATGTGTAAAATGGAGGGGAAAAAAAAAAAACACCAAACCAACAAACACAAACTGATTTGAGGACTAAGAAACAAAAAAAGAGTTTCACTGTGTGTATAGGTCATCTAAACTAAACAGCACAGGTCATAGGAACAGAAGATACATTAGAACATATTCATCCTGCTTCTACATAGAATTCTAAATATATGTAACATTAATTTTTAAATAATCTTTTTTTCCCCCTACTTTTAAAAAGTAGTAACATGCTTTAAGCTCACAGGTTGCTATTTGAGTGGTCCTGTGCTTAACGCACACTTCATTAACAGCCATAAAGAAGTACCCAAATTAAGAGAAATTTTCCCAGCTGAGTTGGGGTCAGGCTGAGTTATCTGCATGAAGAAAACTGTTGAAGTGTGCTCTTGTGGGGATCTTTACTGAATATCGGAAACAGTGATGAATATTTACATCACCAGTCTCTTTGACGAGATGTATGAGCAAAATAAAAATTGCTGAATTTGTCTCTTCCACTAAAGTGACTATAAAATTATGAAATTATTCTTATGTCATCTTTTCTAGTTTCCACTATTTAAAAATAGTTTTGCAGGATTTTTGTCTTTTTGATATATCAGCCTGTTCTACTCAACAAAACCTATTAGAATGGCTTCTGACAGAATTTCCTCTATTACTGAACTGCTCATTTAGTCTTCGCACACTTGTCTTCAAGAAGATACAAAGGGTGCCCAAGAGAGAGAGCCAGAATCCAAAGTTCTGCAGTTGAGAATATTTCTAAATTCCATGAATGGGGTATTTTCTACATATGGGAGAGCATTTGGCAATAGATTTCCCTAGCTGGGTGTATCAGTGGATATGATACACAAGAGGCTGTCTCCTGAAAATTATTACCTCTATAATTTACCTATAAAAACATTGACCATTCCTGCCACCTTGCTTATACATTACATTGTCTTGTCTACATGCTTGCACATGTATTTTAGTTTTCACTTTATGCCTGTCACTTCAAACCATTAAGTCACAATTCCTTAGCTCAAACTGCAGTGATCCTAACTCTAAACTGCAGTGATCTTGATTCTTCCAGCTGCAGAAGTCCCCCATTTGTCCTTGTGTGCTGAGCAGGAGGCAGCCTTTACAGACCGAGATCCTTTCGGGTTGCCCACAAATGTAAAATGTTGTAGTAGGGTAAACTGAGGCAGCTTACAGAGCAGTTCAGAGGCCTAAGAAAAATATGCTTGATCTAGCTTAATTATTGTTTAACTGAATTAATTGAAACAGTAACCTGTGCAAAACAAACGTAAAAGAGTTCAACTAAGTTAAATGTCTCCGCAATAAGGGCCTTTTTACAGTTTGGTGAGCAGTAGGAGGAAATCTGAAAATGCTTGTCTTAAGAGGCTTAGAGAACAGGAGGCCCACATACATGATTTTTACATGGGCTTCAGAAATGCAATCTTATTTGGGCTACTTGGCAATAGTACACAGGAGTATAGTATTTTCCAATGAAAAATGTTGTCCTTGTTATTTTGCAGTCCGATACCTAAAGATTACACGGTTATGCTTAAAGTTCATACTTAAAATTAAGATTTCCCTGTGCTGATACCATAGGCTGCGCTCTAATAATCCATATAAATCACAGTTTGTGTCGACACTTACAGCTTACCAATTAAGTTCTCTGTGATTCATGTAAAGCACCTGTTGAGAACTATTTTATTATTGTAATGGTCTTTGATAGAATAGGATCACAGAATATTTTTAGATTGATTCTCCTCTCTGGGTACATCTACCTCTAGGTAAAACTGGATTTTTTTTTTTTTTAATACAAATTAATTAATATATTAGCATTTTAAAAATCTAGCGCAAACATACTGTATTTGAATGTATTAGGTAGTCAAAATAAACTCTCATCTCAGGAATTTGATTCGTCCAGATTTCCTTCTGACAAAATCTAATAGATTAGATTATAATTTGCCTTTAAATAGGGACAGATTTCAGAAACGTTAACCAGCACCCTAATAAAGAAACACAACCACTGACTCTTGGGCTCTGCAATGGTTGTTTCACAGATGCTTTAATCTGACCTAAATGCCCTTTTCTTCACCTGCAGCCACATGGTCCTAGTCCCTTTCTTGTGCAGATCTTAGCGTTGACGTGAGTGAGCTGGGCCTGGGAAGTGATCCAGCTGGAAGCAGCAAAAGAAAAAAATAGCTTAAAGGATTAATTTTCAGCTGGATCAGTTTCTTGCTCAGATTCATTCAGTGACCAAACAAATTTTCATGTGTGCTGTGAATGTGCTGATGAGGGTTATGTGGATGATCTAAATCACCTCCTTCGGTAGCAACCTGCATTTATGTTGTGATTAAAGTAACATGAAACCACATTCTAAATGTACCCAGCAATAGCCTTAACCAACAATGATGGATGTCTGATTCCACTGACAACTTTTTAGAAGTGATCCTACTTACATCTTACAGTACTTTCAAGATTGTTCAGTAGATCTAAAATTATAATATCTTAAGCAAATCCATATGCATTATACCCAGTCATAGCAAAGTTTTCACAGAATTCTAACAACTGCATTGCAGTTGCTGAGCTCAAAAGATACTCAGGAAAGAAAACCAGGGTATGAGAATAAGCTGTAGGAAATACTGAAGATGCTGTACGTGGTTACACATAACAATTTTTAGACTTTGTTG
The DNA here is from genome assembly GCF_000690775.1 of Eurypyga helias. Taxonomy (NCBI): domain Eukaryota; kingdom Metazoa; phylum Chordata; class Aves; order Eurypygiformes; family Eurypygidae; genus Eurypyga; species Eurypyga helias. The sequence continues at coordinate 13,961 of NW_010240670.1, read as the reverse complement.
TAGACGGGGACAAATGTTAAGTGTAGCTGTGCTGAACAGTATTTATTATTCTGGTTTTAGGTTTGCTTATGAACAAATGCTAATAGTAATTTCGAGCATGCCTTCTACCTAACTTCAGAAAAAATCCAGATAGAATTTCTACATCATAATATCTGAAGGGTTTTTCAGTTCTGCAGAACCTTTTGCACAACAGGCAGAAGAAGGAAGTCTTTGCATTTCATGATAAAACTGAGATCAGTTTTGATAATAATTATTAACAAATATACCACAGCAACTTTTATTTATTTGAAGGGGGAAAAAAGGATCGAAATCTGTCAGTGTTGGAAAGTGTTGGAAAAATTCCTTTTCTTCCATAGGCAGGAAAATCTGAAATACAGAAAATGAAGTTATTCAGACTTACACACTCATTCAAAGGCTGATGATGGAATTTGTGTCCTACTGAGTATCAGATACTTCATTACACTCAAGATCCTATCTTACGATATTAGGCAAGTTTGGGTAGTTACAGAAAAGAGAATTTGCACCTTTCTTGTATTCCTGATAAATCTGTGCTTTAATCAGGCACAGCTTAATTCAAACTTAATCACTGTAGTGGTTTGAGGCTTACATGGCACTACTTAAGTCTAAACCTGGCCTTAGGCAGGTGTAACTAGTGCAAGCCTGTCAGGTCCTACGCTCAGAGATAACCCATGCCCATTCACTAACAAGACCTGGGCAGGAGATGGGTTGTTGATGATAAGCTTTTATGAGAATTTTTGTCAGACTGTTTCTCCTCAGAAAAAGGAGACTACCCTGTATTTAAAATTAATCTAGCAATTTTTTTTTTTTTTTTTTGTGCATGCAAGAGCTGTACAGTAAAATCATCAAATGCTATATTTACCACTTAAAAGTAATTACATTGGATTTGTTGTTTCATTGATGTTTCAGCCTTTCTTGGCATTTTGGGACCTGCTTAACAAGAAGCAGGACCAGCCCAAAACTTTAGTGTGTGGTACATAAGGCATGAGGCATGACACCAGACTCTGCATTAAGTAATGTGACCAAAGTGAATTTGTCCATAAAGGGAAGAGATTTTCTCTTCTCTATTCCCTCTTCAGTTTCCCCTACCCATTCTTTGCTTTTCCATCACTGTGTCTGTGTCATTTCTATTATGTTTTTACAAAATTATGGAATATGACACAGATGATTCAGCTTTGCTGGATGTGTTTGATCCAGTTGTCTAATATAAACACCATGCATGAATTCCTAAAGGAATCACTACCATAGGGAATACAAAAGCTCTTAGAAAGACTGCATTTGTTTTCCCTGACTTCTTCCCAGCTCTCCTTGGAGGTGAAATTATCAAAAATGGCATACTGCCCTGACATTACAGTAGTTTTCTACATCATTATAAACTGTAACCACTAGGAAAATTGGTCAGTTAGCAAATAGAGCTTTGGTGCTTCTGGTATAAGCTAACATCTTTCTGGAGGTTTTCTGTGAAACACTTTTCCCAGATTCTTCTTTTTTTTTTTTTTTTTTTTAATGTGTGAGATACGCCCTTGGTAGATAACACTTTCGATGTGTTTTGTTTTAGAATAGTTAAGTATCTTAAACAACAGATTGTCAGTGGGACTCTTCTGGATGAAAAAGTGAAAAGGAAAGAATAGAATAGAATAGGATGGGATGGGGTGGGATGGGATGGGATGGAACAGCACGGAACGGAACGGAACAGAACAGAACAGAACAGAACAGAACAGAACAGAACAGAACAGAACAGAACAGAACAGAACAGAACAGAACAGAACAGAACAGAACAGAACAGAACAGAACAGAACAGAACAGAACAGAACAGAACAGAACAGAACAGAACAGAACAGAACAGAACAGAACAGAATAGAATAGAATAAACATCTCTGAAAGTTTAGCCAAGAAAAATATGTTAGTGCTGGTATCCTCACACCGTTTCATTTTTTTTTCTCAAGTATACTTGGCCCCTGAGTTTCAACATCTTCATCTAGCTGTTAAGAAAAAGACATTCTTAATACCCTTCAATCTGCTCGCAAGTCCCAAACTCAGTACCTGTTTTTGGTACTTGGGAAACCTGAGATATAGAAGAAAGAATAAAATCTTGCAGCAATAGGGTTGTTTTTTTTTTTATTTCCTGGTGTTATGCAAAACAGTTGACCTTTCTGCTAGCATTTGTTATGCATTTAACTGTGCAGGTGCATTTAAACTCCTCCTCTTTCTTTTTTTAAAATATTAATATCAAGTTAATTTATCCTAATGTCAGATTCTATTTGCTTTTTCAGAAGGAAGATTTTTGGGGAAAATGTTATAAGAACTTGGTGGAAAAATGATTGCATCATGGGGGTTTTTCATAACCATCCAAGAGCCTACAATTATTCGGAGAAAATCCTTTTGGAGGTATGTCTTTCTTGAGTGCAAATCATAGCTTGTTTGAGTAATTTCTGTAATCTGATTTTCTTACTTCTTCCTTGATTTCTTCACTTTTGCATTCCATAGGACTTTTCCAGGGAGCTTGCTATTACTCTAAGCCGCTCCAGGCACCATGAATCATAATAGACATCTGAATATTGAAAACCTGTTTTTGATTACAAGAGGTAACAATTTGTTGGCTCTAGAAGACTTGCAACTTTAGCCAGACATTATGCCAAGGTCCGGATTTTTTTCTCTTTTCCCTAAGCCAAAACAAAAACACACACAAAAAAAAACCCCACAAACAAAACCACAACAACTTTTTTTGAGACATTGTGGACTCTGTATTTTCAGACTTTCAAGATAGTCAGGGTATAGATACACAGAAAACTCTCTTCATGCAGAACTGTGCTACAGTATGCTTGTTATGGGGAGTTACGGGCAAGAAAATGGACCAATACTTTTGGGGGAATAAGTTTATTTAGATTTAACAAATTGTAGTTGCCTAAAAGTGACTGGATTTTGAAGAAAACAAAACAGTGGTAAATGTTTAAAACAAGAACACTGAGGAAAAGTTTCCACAGTTATATTAGCAAAGCAGAGGAAAATCAGAAGATCTATTTTCAAAGGACAACTCGATCTCGTTCTGTAATTTTATGTCTGCCAGTGAACTGCATATGAGGGATCAGGTTGTATAAAACAGAGGTGAAGAAGATATCAATGTCTTTCAGCTATGAATTTCAATCAAACAAAAGAATCACATTTCTGTTAATGCATAAGAGAATTCTGTAATGATGAGAAAGTTTACTCAGCTGTGATCTAAAGAGAATAAAATTTGGTACTGTGGATACAGATAAAAGTGTGAAAATAGAGAATATTTTCATACAACACATTTCATTGCACTATAAGCAAGTCCTACTTTGAGCAGAAAGTAGTTAATTATTTTCCCTGCTGAGAAATGAGTAGAGAGAAAATGCAACTGCTCATTTTTTAATGTCCTTTTTATAGTTCGCTCTCTAATTTTCTCTATGCTTAACTCTCCAAGTTTCCATGCAGTTTACTGTGTTTTCTGTCTGCTCTTTCAGGCTTTGGGAAAATATGTCCTGTATATATTTCACTGTGATCTCTGTCCTTCTTCGTGCCAAACCTTTGCCCTCTTACAGACTGGTGGCATAAAAATTTACTTCTTAGCATTTGCTGGTGTTGCAGAATCTACCTAGTTGAGTGGCAGACATAGAGAGGCAGGTCTCTTGACTGAAGGAAAAACAGACCCTGAGGTTCTCATGGGAAGAGCAGATGAAATGCATTAGCATGCAGGCATTAACTTGCTTCTCAGATCACAGATAACACTGAAAGTTTTGTTCCTAGAAGACTATGCCACAAATATGCTTGTGTAGGTCATTGTGAGAAAACTGACAAGTATGTTTGGGCTTTCAAAGCGTTACATTTCTTCAGTTATAATTGTATATAGCTGACCATATGACTGTGGTAATTGTCAAAGTCAAGGGCACAGGGACTGAGAGAACACATCATTCCAGTGGTGGAAAAGGGGAGAGAGGGCAAGCATCTTCCCACAGATTAAATAATTTAGTTTGAACTGGTTTGGTGAAAGATAGAATTACCATCTGTGATGACAGGATTTTTTGCTGAAAGGGCCATGTCACATGTGTCTGCTCCTCAGAAGAGATGCTAAGGAGAAGACACACAAGATGGTATCTTCTGGAGTGCTTATAGAATCATAGAATCTTTTACGTTGCAAAAGACCTTTAAGATCATCAAGTCCAAACGTTAACCTAACACTGCTGATACTACCACTAAACCATGTTGCTAAGCACTTCATATCTTAAATACCTCCGGGGGTGGTGGTTCAACCACTTCCCTGGCCAGCCTGTTCCAGTGTCTGACAACCCTTCCCATGAAGAAATTTTTCCTAATATCCGGTCTAAACCTCCCCTGGTGCAACTGGAGGCCATTTCCTCTTGTCCTGTCATTTGCCACTTGGGAGAACTGCTTAACTCACCCAAAATCCCTAGACACACCCTTGGGTACTAGAAAGAAAAAAATTGCAGTTCAACAGTAGTGGGTGTGACCTGTAAGATTCATACTCAGACTGTCTCATAGAGATATGCTGGATTTAGAAGATTCCTTCTGAACTGACACCTGGAAAATATTACTAACCAGGGGAAGGATTCCTCCCAGAGGCTAAAGCTACCGCCAACTCACTGCAGTACCATTTGGATTATCTAGGGCACATGGGAATAGAGCTTGAGTAAAATGCTAACAGTACAAGTGGAAACGTGTGAATGAGTAAGTTCTGTGAAACATGCGGGCCCAACACTGCCGAAGGAACTACTTCTCTGGATACAGCCCAGGATACGGTTGGCTTTCTGGGCTGCCAGCGCACACTGCCGGTTCATGTCCAGTTTTTCATCCCCCAGTACCCCTAAGTCCTTCTCCTCCAGGCTGCTCTCCATCCATTCTCCACCCAGCTTGTTTTTGGTCTTGGGATTGCCCTGACCCATGCACAGGACCTTGCACTTGGCCTTGCTGAACTCCATGAGGTTGGCAGTGGCCCACCTCTCCACCCTGTCCAGGTCCCTCTGGATGGCATCCCTTCCCGCCTGCGAGTTGACCGCACCACACAGCTTGGTGTCGTCGGCAAACTTGCTGAGGGTGCACTCGATCCCACCATCCATGTCACTGACAAAGATATTAAACAGTACTGATCCCAACACCAACCCCTGAGGAACGCCACTCATTACTGGTCTCCACAAGATTTATATAACATAGAGACAAAACATAAAGGTATAAAAACTTGTGTTCATCCTTTTAGCATTAACAGAACCCAGAAGTCCTTAGAGAGATATAAGAAGTGTTTTACGCTTTCACCAGCTGGCCTATCTTGGAGGTGAGGTAAAATGGATTCAAGCTAGTCTTGCAGAAGACATATATATATGAATGGGTGTATTTTTTGCAAACCCACTGCTAACCAAAGTCCTAATCCAAGGGCTCCGTATAGCTGAAATGTGTATTGAGCTTGAGTAAGTTGCCATGGTTGACTTCCCTTGGGCATTGTGAGATGTCTGTTAGAGCAAAACTGGGAAGCTTACTGCCCTAACCTTGCTGCCTAGCTCTTTGATAGCACTGCTGCCTCTGAAGCAAAACCACCTGATCATTCATCAATTATCTGTTTTCACTCAGCCTACCAAATTAAGCCTCACTTCACACAAAGGCAAGCAGATGGACATGGGAAATATTGCTGATGTCAGACACCACAACAGAGCATCTTACCTATCAATCATGTGATTGTTCACCTCATTTCTAGCAAAATGCATAAGTAACCCACAGACTACAGATCTATTACCTTTTGGCTGGAATCACCTGTGATGTCTACAGATAGGGGATAATATAATTTCTTGTCTTACTTAATTTCTTTTCTTCCAACACATGATCCTGAATGAATCTGATAACAGTTGTGATAAATGGGGTTAATTCCACTTGGTGGCCGGTCACAAATGGCATTCCGCAGGGCTCAGTGTTGGGGCTGGTCCTGTTTAAGATCTTTACCTTATCTTGTCTCTTTTGGAGAGACCTTATAGCTCTCTAAAACTCGCTGAAGGGAGCTTGTCGGGGTCAGCCTGTTCAACCAAATTACAAGTGATAGAACAAGTGGAGATGTTTTCAAGTTGTGCCAAGGGAAGTTTAGATTGGATATTAGGAAGAATTTCTTTACTGAAAGGGTCATTAGGCATTGGAACGGGTTGCCCAGGGCAGTAGTGGAGGTTTTTAAAAGGCATGTAGATGTAGTGTTTAGGGACATGGTTTAGTGGAGGACTTGTCAGTGTTAGGTTAGTGATTGGGCTAGATGATCATACAGATCTTTTCCAGTCTAGACAATTCTATGAACCTATGATTCTATTCTTAATTGGTGGCTGGAATCTTATCTTGGAGGAAACAATAGATAATTAGAAAAAAATCTAATAGGCCATGTTTGCTAATATGTTATACCAAGGTACTAATGGAATAACAATACTATTGAAGAAAATGGAAATTCCTTATGGAACAGAAATTACTAAATAGCACGTAGAAACCTTTTAGATTTGCGTATTTAGTAGTCATAATCACACATGCAGAAGTAAGAGTACTAAGGTGGGTGTAAAAAAGCCTCCATTCTTTTTGGGACTACTTCAAGACTGAACAAAATTCAGCTGTTCTTATTTGCCTGAAAGGAGACCTAAATAAATGCAAAGAACTGGTCAGTGGCTCACTCTAAGGAGTGATCTTTTCAAGATGAAGTATGTGAGAAAAAGTAATTAGTGAAAGAAACTTTATTGAAATCAGAATGGCAAACTGATCTGCTGTGGAGAAAAATTGGGGTGACATAAAAAGGAAGAAATATGGCTACATCTGCTGTTCTTTAACGGACAAGCAAACACAGGTATATAAGGACAAAATTAAAAGATTAAACTTCAGAGTAAATGACACAAAATGCATCGAGAAACAGATATTCTTCTTTAAGAGAAAGGAACAGATATTTTCTAAGGGGGAGTGGTGGTTAAATAATCATGGGTGCAGGAAAGGATGAAACATTCTCTCTAAAAACCATTTATTACCACCTGGTTAATGAACTTTTCTTTATAATGGTAAACAGACCATAACACACAGGAAAATAAAGGATGTGTATATGCTGTATGACTTCAGGTTGCAAGGACTGGTGAAACTCAGTTTGGTTTGTTGAAGAAGTCCTGAGGAACCTTGGAATCAGTAGAGATTATCACTTTGAAACTGGAAAGAATAAGGCAAATATGACACATACATTGAAAAGGAGCAAGGAAGGACTTGGAGAATTGTAGGTGTGTCAACCTAAGGTCAGTATTGGTTAAAGTGCTAGAGCAATCAATTTCTTGAGCATCTGGGGGATAACAATGTCAATTAAAATATCCAATGTAGATTTGTCAAGAACAAACAGTGGAAGTCAATGTAATTTCCTCTTCTGGTAGGAAAACCAGACTAGTAAATGAGGGAGAAGCAGGTTATATGTTATACGGGCTTCAGTAAGACTTTTGTACCTGTCCTGCATGGCATTCTCATTTGCAAACTAAAGAAATATGGTCCAGATGAAATAAAGTAGTCATCCAGTGGGGAAACACAATGTGATTCTCAATAGTGTGCTGTGAATCTGGAAGGTCATTTAAGGATGCTGCGTAAGTCTGTCTAGGGCATGCTTCTGTCCAAGAATTTCATTAATAGCCTGGACAGTGAAATAAAGAACATATTGAGAAAGTCTGCAGATGCTGCTGGACTACAGTGGATTTAAAATACTTTGGAGGAAAGACAGGAGGACTGGAATACAGGGTGTTGTTACTACAATGAAGAGTCCAAACTCAAAAAAAGCATTCCTTTTGTGAGTCACATCTGTAAAAAAAATGCAGGAAATATTCCCTTTATTTGTATATATTTTATTTTTAAAGGTTAGCTTTTTCTTTAAATTCACAGCAGGATTGTATAAAGGATAATGTCTTAATAAGTATTCACTGATCTTCTCAGAATTGAGTCATCCTGGAATTCACTGCACCGAACCCCACAAAATGACGAACACATTGTACCTATTTTCTGAGGAATACATGACTAAGATTTTCATAATTCATTGAGCAACCAATGCAACTAGAAGCTATTTTTACTTAACCCAGAGCAACAAACCAGGCTGGACAGGTGAAATAAACTGTGGTGAACATTTAGGAACAAGCAGTCAAGTATAATCACATGTAAGATACATGGGGAAAATTCACAGAATTGGGTACTCTGAAGGGAGATACTGATGGAACATGACGGAAGGTGAACAGAACTGATAGAGTCCATTATTACAGAACTACAGTGAAAAAATAAATTTGAAAGAACAGCTAATGTCGTATTGTACACAGCAGGCCATATTGTTAAAACTAGGGAGAAGATCCATAAACACACCATCAAGCTGTCTAAACTTACACACCGGTTTGTACCTATGGAGACAGCAAAACAAGATACTCCTGATATCTGTTTTGGGGTTTTTATCTGTGGAAAAGGACTCCTGAAATGGACTGTGAACTTTCTCCTAGCTCTGTTTGGTATTGCAGGCTGTTGACTCCTTTTGTGTTCCCCCAGTGGATCTGTGTTAGTTTTTTGGAAATCCATCAGTGGAGACTCAGGCATGTCTGGCCATCTGTTTGCCGTGAAATGGAGTAGTTATACAATCTGCAGCAGTATTGCATGAGGTGTGTCTCCAAACTCCAGAGGACAGGAGGGTATGCCTTTAATGTGTCTGATTGGGGGTTTTTTTGTGTTTTCTGGCCTGGAGGGTCAAGATACTGGTGGAACCTTATGTACTTTCTTTATTGTAAGTCGCTAGATTAGTAGAAACCTTGGTTTAGTCTTCCTGTGAGGGCTATGAAGAGAGTGATTTGAGACCAGGAGAGCTGTGTGGCTGGACACCCTTCTTCAACCACTGCATGACACTCCTCTTTCATGAATAACGTGAACAGTAAAAAGATTACAGAAATTTTTATCACAGGATATAAAGAATTTTTTGTTTAAATTAGTGGTAAGAGAGAGTAAAAGAGTGGAACAGAACATTGTCCTGCTTACACAATCCCTAACTCAAAGAAAGGTTCCAGTTTAATACACCCAATACTTTAATACACGTTTAATACACATGTGTATTAAACATATTTTGTTTAATACACATCTGTATTTGAGGTCACAAAGCAGTTGATATTGGAAATATATGTATGTGTACTTAGGAGAAGAGGTGATATTTGGCTTGGCCACCACCCTGCAGTCCTAGTGGCATAAGGTAGGGATGAGTAGTCAGAGACAGGGGTCAGGTTAGCTTTGTCACTTAAGGAAATGTGCATATAATATCACTCACAATAAAACTAGTAAGGTCTTCTGGACAAAACAAAATGGTTTCATCTGGGAGGAGGGTGTGATACAATATATGACAGCTAAAATCCCCATGGAAAGAAAAAAGAAAGGGGCAGTGTAACATACTACTGAGTCTGACTGCATCCAAATCCTCAGCTTTGCCTTGAGCCTACCAGTTCTCAAATTGACTCAAAGACTAGTACTCTGCAGATGACTCCACATCCTCTGCTTTGCAGTGGAATTAAAATCAGTGAATTACTGAAAATTATAGATTATTTTTTTCTTTTTATATTTGGAGAAGTGCTGTGTATTAAATGGACATTTATAATACCCAGACAGTACAAATATAATTTACAAGTGATGATAGCACCACAGGCTGGAAAAGGCTTTGTTAAGGTTGAAAATATATTAAGTCTTGATATTCCTTGAAAATAAAAGGTGATTTTAAATACTTTTAGTTTCAAAATTATTAAGTGCTTTAGTGTACAAACAATGAATGACGGGAAACATCTGAGTGCTTATGAATAGATGTAGAAATCCTTCCAAAACGGTTGGTGGGTATGACTTTTAAATGGAGAAATATAGTGAAAAAATGTACCACAAACTTTTGAAGAGTTTTTCCAAACTGTGACAATTACTCTGAAAGTTACTATAATACTTTCATTTTTTCTTTTAAATAACCTTCATCTAGAAACTCTCTTCTCTGATTGTTAAAAAAAAAAGTTAAGAAATAGAATTGCTGTAATCTAGAATTGAAAATTGGAATGAGATTAATTCAAACTAGGTATTAAACATGGGCTTTAACAACTTTTTTTTAAATGAACAAACACCTTCAAATCAAAATTGGGTAACAAATTATTTGGATAAGTAATTGGCAGAAATAAAATGGCCTGTGCCATGTAGAAAACCAGGCTAAATGATCAGAAATTCCTTTGTGATTTAATTTTGTTGATCTGTGGAAAAATTCTTTCTTTACTACTGTCACACCTGCCCTTTCACTAGCTGAGGATCCTGCATAACCAGGTGTTGCACATTTTCTGATTTTATGGATATTGCTAATTTCAGCAATATCCCATTTCAGCAACCCTATGCCAAAGGCTGGTAACTGCAGCCTCGTTTGGTGCCAATGCAAAACGAAATGAGCATAAGAAATCAGGGTAGGGTAGCAAAGTAGATTAACAACGTTCAGAATTATATGAAATTTGTATCTCTTCAGACAAAGGAGCAGTCCTTCCTTCTGTGCCTACATCTAGCACTGCAGTTCATGGCTTCCCAAAGTGCTAATCACTAGCCGAGACATAACCATGCAGTAGGTTATCTTCCCTTGTACTGCCTGAGCTTTTCCTAGGATGCCCCTGACTCTGGTCATTTGCCACTTCCAGTCAATTCCTCTGCTTTCTCTGGGACCGTTACTAAAAGACACATTTACTACCATCTTCTGGGTGCTGAGAGGGGTTGTTAGCATAGCTGTGGGCCTTTTCACACATTTCACTTCAGTGCACAAGAGTGTTCCCATTTAATTGACTGAAACAGACTGTGTGCCTTGGTCTTTACTGTGTGTGGTTGCAGAACTGGGTGCTGTCTATGGCTGATGCTCCCCAAAATGGTTGAAATTATTAATAGGAAATAATAACTGAAGCAGTAATTAAATATATTAAAATGCCTACTTGTTCTATTACTCCTATCTTTCCATTAGGGAAACAATTTTAAATGTACTCAGTGATGATTTTTCTCCTCTGATGTCCATGAAGTTCCTAGCCCATAAATACACAACATCTATAAAAATGTGTGGTTTACTTTATATGAAGTGTGACCCCATACTCAGAGTAATAAATCGTGGGTATGTGTAGCTAAAAATTGATCAGACATATTTCTGTCTAATTTCTGGCTATTTATCAAAAGCAGTCTGGCTTGCTGAGGGAAGATCCTGGGGAATGCACATACATATGAGCTTGCTGTACCATTGTCCCTTCACACAGCTAGACTCTACAGTGTTTCACCTCTGTGCTCATGGGAATGAGAAAGGCATTAAGTGTGAGCAAAAAGAGCTTCTGGAGTAGAGGCTGCTAAATGGCTATGGTTTTCTGCTTTTTCCTCACAAGCCCCAGCACTTGCATATACATACACCATATGACCACTGTAACCTAGATAGAGTCATTCCATCATTTCCCAGTTAAAAGGAAGATTGTTTCTGAACTACCACTTTCTTTGATAGTGGATTATATTAATTCCAGACAATAATCTTTATTGTACTTCTTTCAGCTCTAGCTATAAAAAGCATATAACATAAAACCTTGACCAGGGTATTAAAAGTTGAGCTACCAATAATTTAGTTACAAAGTTCTCCCCAGTTTTATTCTATTTTACTACAAAGACTTATTTGTATAAAAGATTCATATCATAATATCTTATATTTGTTCATTCATTTTTTTCAGCATTTCCACCCTGTGTATATGAGGAACATTTGGCATGTTCCCAGGTAAATGATGACTTTCAGAAGCTCCAGTCATTCAAGATGCTGAATTGTTTCTTTCAAGTGCCGATGAGTTGTTTCTTCTACAGTGTGAAAACTGTTCATGTTCTTTCTATTGTCTTTGCACAATTGTCTTCCTGAGGTCTGTCATCAATTGGTTAGGTTCCTCTTTAAATATTTACTACGCTATATTCCTCTAGTCCCATATGCATTATTTCCAAATATATTTGTTACTTCACCAGAAAAATCCCCCCCACAAGCCTCAAACAAGTAAAAGGTCCTTGGACAAATGATATAAACTGAGCCAATTTGATGTTTAGAGCTATTGCAGTGTATTTCAGAGGTACTTCATTGCTTGGATCACTTCTGTTAAAACTGAAGCCATGTGTGAAATTTCCCACATCAATTTCAACCCCTTTCAGTGTTTTCAGGTGCACATGAGGGTATTGGCAGTATTTCTGGCAATTCTTTATACCTCACTGCAGCCCTGGCAACAGCTGAGGTTTGTTTTAATCTTAGGATTGCTAACCTGAACTGGAATGACAACTAAGAGCCAGCAAGCTCTATAGGAAGCTTATAAAATGCTATTTGCCAAGCTCAAAAACCGAGTGGGTTCATCCTGGATCTGCTGAGGATTATGTATTCATACCCTAAGGCTTCTTGCATTTTACCTATTAGCTGATTCCTAATCGCAGGTGGCTGAAAGAAAAATTTAGAGATACCTCTCTGGAGTACCATCGCATGCTGGTTCATTCTGACCGCTGCTTGTACACATATATTCAAAGGGCATTCTCACCTACCCGTGGTTTAAGACTCTGTGCTCTAGTAATTCCTGCTCCTGCCCCTATCACCATTTAATGTGCTGATCTGATTTAGAGATTTGACAGATTTATCTGCTTCCCTGAGGCAGAAACAACACTGAATGAGTAAAGACTACTGACCTGTGTCCTAAAGCAAACATGCAGCTATGTGATTACATTCAGCAGCACTGAAGAATTCAAATGCCTGCTAGTTTCAACATTTTTTTACTTTGCTGAATCAGGAGTTAACTTCTAAGCATCCAAATAGTTCCACTAAGTTCCCTTGAATCACTAGAAGTTAAAGGATTTGCCTTGCTACTGTAATTGTGGGCTTTAAACTCTACACAAAAAGACTTACCAAAAGCAGAACATTTACCAGTCCACTTTAATCTTCAGGTTATCCCTTTTTGATGAGAACCAGTATAGCTTTTGCTGCTTCTTTGCTCTTCTTCATAGCTATTAGCTGACTCTTGAATGGAATTCTCAAGATTTGGATTGCCTTCTTCAAGCTGAGTTATATTTAAACATTAGTCAGACTTACAGTTTCTGATTGCCAGCTAAAATACTTTTAAGCACATTTTCATTTAATTTCAAAAGATGGATTTTTTTTTCTTCAGCTTGTTACCTAATGCATTTCACCAACCTAGTTTCTTTCCAGCAAATAAAATATATTTTATCTTTCTGAGGATATGCATAGATCTAACTTGCAGTGTGCATGGTTGAAATCTTGACTGGCTCTGACTAGGAGAGCTGCTCACATCTGTATTTCATGCAGAATTTTCCCCTAGTGAATGTGGATGGGAACTTTGAATTTTGGTGGAACCAGGATTTTGTTTGCAAGTTTCATACTCTTATGTATAAGATTTCTTTTCATACTTCTAAGTCCCATTTTTTTTTCTTTCTCTGACTTTTCTGGATAGTTGGTGTCAAGTGTTAACTAGGGTGGTGTCTAGATTTTCACATGCAATTGTGTGTTGGCAACTGTTTGACATACAAAGTCTTTGCAGAAAATAATATCTCAGTGTTGTGGTTCTGAGCAACAAATAAGACATTTAGTCTTAGCTATAGAAACTATGATGGCAGAGCTGGCAGGACTTGCTACATCATTGCTGTACATTTTAAACCACTGAATGCTTCCTGCCAGTTAAATCACCAGTGCAGAAAACCATTGTCATTGACACTGACTTGTAAATTACATGGGGACGGCCTTTGCTTAGGAACAGGAACAGCAGTAACAGCAGTGACAGTGGTCTTCAAATTGGAGTGTGTGCCCTCCAGGGGGTGCACAAGACAATATGTTGGGGAATGGGAAGAAAATATTTTTTGTACCATTTTATACCATTACTAAAATAAAATAAAATATTTTAATG
>NW_010240669.1:21568-21790 GCF_000690775.1 Eurypyga helias | reverse complement strand
GGGGGGTGCGGGGGTCTCCCTCCCCCCGGGGGCTTCCCCCGCCCGGTCGCCGTGCGGCCGGCGGAGACCCCCTTTCCCGAAGGGAAGCGTCAAACCGGATTGTCGCTTCAAGGCTGTCAAGTGCCCCTTTATATATATCCAAAAAAAATCTACTTGTGACCTTAAACGTGTGACCCATGGGTGCAGTTAAAAATAACTATTTTTTATTTATGGTAGAAGGGG
>NW_010240669.1:0-21536 GCF_000690775.1 Eurypyga helias | reverse complement strand
ATTTATTTTTCAGAGTGGTGGCAATTTTACTTTGGATACTTTGTGCCAATTGGTTTCTATAGTCGCGTGTTTACACTTTCTCCTGTGGAATATTACGTTTAACTTAATGAGTGTTTGTTGGGATCGATGCGGTGTTTCCCTTTATTTTTTTTTACTACTTTAATTTATTTTTTCCCTCCGGTTATATTGCACTTGTGTATGACAAACCTCCCCTCTCCTCCCCCTTTATATTTTATGTATATCAAGGCGTTTGCTCTTGACTTTTCCCCTCTCCCCGTTTGTTTTTTTGTTTTTCGTGTGGGATGGACAACCACTAGCACTTAACTAGGAGAGTTTTTTAAAACGTTGTTATTCTGATCTATAGTTACATCTGAAAAGTACTTTGCAAATCGTTTATAAAGGAAGTAGGTTCTTCGTGGGTGTATATGTGCGTGGGTGTATACATGCATGTGTGTGGGAGTGAGCGTGGGCGTGTATGTGCGTGGTATATTTTTAGGAAAGGACATTTTTCCTAAAAAAAAAAAAAAGAAAAAAGAAAAAAAGAAAAAAGAAAGAAAAGTAAACCCAGGACTGCTTTCCTTTGTGACAACCAAAAAAAAATCTATAACCTGAAAATGTTTCATGTTCTTTGCTGTGAATCTCTTTAAACAAGAAGTGCGTTTTAGGGACAAAAAAAAAAAAGAAAGAAAAAAAAAAGAAAAAACCCCACATCTGCTATCCAAAGATTTTAGTCTTTTTCAGGGTTTTTTTGTGTGTCTCTGTTGCTTTATATAATGCAATATTTTGTAGTGAAAATAGATAAATCTGGTTTCTATCTGATGCGTTTTTCATATCTCTCATGAATGGTGAGCTGTTTTGCATATAAATAAAAGTATCAAATAAAAGCTGTTTTTTCCTAATTCTTTTTCCCTGTTGGTCTTTCTACAAGAAGGAGACGCAATGCTCTTACGAATAAGGACGGCAGAGCCTTCACAAGTGGGAAAGCTTCAACAGGTTACCCAGGCTGCTGTCCCTCCGGCTCAGCTCCCTGCTCCAGCTGCTCTCAGCTGACTCCGTTGCCCAAACGCCTAGGGGGCACAGGACCGGTACCTTCACTTTCTCCCTGTCATGACTGGCATCCAGTCTCACGTTTCCAAAGTTCAGGCTGTAAAATCAAATCCCATGCTTGCAAGCAACCGCTTTGCCACATCACTCTGCCATACATCTGACTTCGCAACCACCATGTGTTTCGTCCGGCCTGAGTGCACTGGGGCTTCTTTCTCTTGTTTTAAACTCAATTTTGATCCTTCTCTGGCCGGGTCCAGTTTTACCAAAACCACATAAAAATCTTGGGCCCTTTCCCTGGTTTTGAAAACCTCAACTGCGCTCCTCTATGTTTCACAGGCACGGCTTGTCAGTTGAAACACGGCACAGATACAGGCTCACTCACCAACAGGTTTACTACCTGAGTGACGTGAGACCTCTCTGCCACCTCATTTATTAAATCCTTTTATCGCAAGGGGTTAATTTTACCTATAATTTGAATATCACCATTGACTGGGGTGGCTGCCTCGCCCATTGTTACTTGCTGGAGAGACAAAACCTTCTCCCCCGCCCCCATTTTTACAGCTGACACTTTGCCCACTGGTTTAATTGAGTGTGGGATTGACCAGTTGAAAAGCTCCATCCAGAAAACCTGTCAGAGAGGCTGTTAATTCCACTTTCTACCAATGCACGCTTCCCACACCCCAGGGGAGCGCACTCAGGTTGGGTAGTTCGATGCACAGTTTTCAAATCCTGTATCTTTCGGGGCTGAAGTAACTCCACCAACTTTGGAGCTGGTTTTCTTTGGGACAGGCTTGTTTCTTAGATTCTGTTGGTGCTGGGTCAAGGCTGATGCGAACTGCTTGAGTGATACTATAAATCCTGCCACCCAGCAAGTCTTTGTGCTACCGACATTCAGGAGGTAGCACAAAAAAAAAGGAGGTAGGTAAAAAAAAGATTAACATATTATTGCCTTCTGAAATGTGGGAGGCACGTTTTAGGGAAGAGAGCGCTCAGCGTTGCCTTGTTGTGAAGTACGGCATCTGCGGTGGCTGGCGGCTGATTCAAGCTCACGGGGTATGGGATACAGAGGTGCAAACCCAGTGTCCTCCCTGGCCATGGTCCCTGCACTGAGGATGTGGCAAACACACCGGCTGAGAGCGCTCAAGCTAGGTCCCTGCAGGGAAGTTTGCTGCGGAGCCGTCAGTGGTTATCAGCCCAGGGTCTCGAGGCCCTAGCCACGGCACCCCGTGCACAAGTGAGCCAGTGAGCCCCCTGTGTTGTGAGCATAGGAGAGCGTTAGCATGGAGATGTCTGGGAACGGCTCGGGTTTGGAAGAATATTCCCTGGGTCATCCTATTCCCACCATCCCCTGGGACATCGGTAAGCCTGCTTGCGCTCAGAAAGAGGACGGGAAGGGCTTTGCTTTTGGTGGTACTCACAGGATTGAGTCTCCAGTGTAACCTGCAGAAGGGTCAGGGCACTTGACCTGAAGGTGTGTCCTTTACTTCCAAAAGTTTATCTGATGGAATAAATTGCTTGTCCCTACAAAACCTGTCTCATTTCCACCTGCTCACCACCTCTCTTATATCCTCTCACCACCATGACATCAGCCCAACCACTCTGAGTTTTCCTGTCAGCATCAAGAAGGGAACACATTTTCATCTAGCAGTTGATGACTGTTGAAAACAAAACAGGTTTTACTCCCCCATCCCACCCCTTTTTTATTCTTGAGAAAGATCCGAGTAGTACACACAAGCTACAAGGCCAACGCGATAAAAAGGCTGCATGGCTAAATGCTCCAAAGTCTAGACTTATGAAGAACGGGTAAACAACTTGAACTCCATCTCATTGCAAATCTGCATTAGGTAGCAATAAAGTCTAATTATACAATAAAAGTTACTTTCACTCCCTACATCTATGTTCCCTCAGCGATACAGGATTGAATGATCTTGAACGACAATATTACAGGAGGAATGGGGTGGAACTGCTCAATAGAAGTTTATATCATGCACGGCCAATCCAATGATTGGTAGGGAAAAACCACAGAGCTAGTATTTCTTGGTACTGTTTAGGGACTAAAGTTAAGATTAAAGCTACATTCAGACACCTTTCCTTCACGTTTAAAGAGGAGCTCATCCTACAACCCAGGAAAGAGAGCATGCTCAAAGACAGAGAAGGCAGAGCACTACGTCTGGGCCTTTGGCTGAGACTAAAAGTGGTGTTTTATGCCTGACTCAATCCAATACATAAAACACAGCATGGAAACCTTCAGCATTCACAGAGAGGAAGTGCTTCCCATGGGTCGATCTTGAACATCCCAGTACAAGGGATATCCTCAGCGTAGGGTGATGACACTTATTACGGCACACGTGCAGAACTGCTTGGTCATACACAGACACGGGGCACAGTAGGCATCCGCATTGGTGTCACTGGGAAACAGGGCACCTAACATTCGTCTGAGCCCTAGAAACAGAGCCTGACCCTGGTACAACGAACAAGGACAGACAGCAAGCCAAAAGCAGCTCCTACAGATAAACGTACTGATTTCCATGGGACTGTGCAGCTAGGGGGGAACTGTTTCTGTGAGTATCATATACTTTCCAAAGAGACTAAAGGATCTAGAGCACAGGACATTCCAAAATACAGACTTGCATTTATGCTGTTATTGGATACACGTCTACAAAAGGAAGGATTTCTGGGCACAGACCATCACCCACCAGCAAAGTCCCTGGTACATGTGCATTCAGGGTCACACCACCCACCGGCCACAAAATACCCCCTTATCGCTTGCGTTAGAAAGGGGGTGAGCCAGGTAGCATGTAATAACTGATACTTACAGCAGAGAAATTCTGAGGGCCTTGGAAATGATTTGATCTCTTTGCTATATTTCTAGCAAAGACTGTGTGTGTATATGAGAGGGATTAGGGATGGGGGGGTGGGGGTGGAGGGGCTGAAGAGGATGCTGCATATGAAATTCCACAAAGAAATGGATCTTTTCCATTATTCAGCCACGAAGAAATACCAGTGACATTCTATCTACCTATCTATTCATGTATCTATCCATCCAGCCATCCTGTAACCCAATTAACCCAGTCCTTTTAGGGTGAATAAATGTGTTCTAATATCAGCCATTATTTTTCAGTACTCTCAGTTTATTCTCCAGGGTGGGACAGATCAATAACCACAATAGCAACGGACCCAAAAGGAAAAGGCAATCTCCTGGCACTTCTTATTTATTTCTTCAGAGGCTATTTTGTTTTTCCTGCCTCTTCCCCTGGTGACGGATTTTGCCTTTCCTGCCCAGAATGGCCGTGTTGTTTTATCCCGGGCTCTATTTGCATGTGGGCTTCAGATTCGTCTTTGGCTCCTTGCACGGTTTGGGATGAGACCCTCCCGTCCCCAGAGAGGGGGGCAGGTGTTGCTCCAGTCGAGCGAATGGAACCAAATTACAGGACCGTCTGTCGCCTCCTCTGGGAGCCGGCGGAGGGAGGGGAAGAAGGGGAGGGGAGCCGGGATGCCGTATGACAGAAAAGAAAAGCAGAACATCATACTGATGCCGATAAGAGCCTGAAAACATGAGTCACCCCAGCCCACAGCTCCACCCGAAACCAGGCAGCAGCCACCTGAAAGAGAAATGTCAGAAGCAGAGACAGAAATAAATTGAGTCACTGGGCTGGAATAACTCAGGCTTAAAATGAAAGAGAGCTCAGTCCCTGTCCACTTGCGGACACACAAGCGCAGGCATGAAGTTGGGCCAGCTAACGCCGCTTTATCCTCAGCTCCCAGCTGCGCGCTCTTGGTGCCGCACCCCCAGAGCAGGCTCCTCTGCCCACCACCACTCTCCACCAGCTCCTCGCAGCCCTGCCCCGCAAGCAGCTCTGAGCCTTCCCTCCTGCCTCCCTTCCCTCCAGCCGCTCCTCTTGGCCTCCCACCCTGTCCTTCAAAGCCCCTGCGAGTTGCACGACTGGTGTCTCACAGCCTTTCTAAGCTGTGCAGACTTTCACCCTGTCTCTTGGCCTGAGAGAGCGGGTGATGGTGCAGAACATCGCACACCTGCTTGGCTGCTTCAGGCATTCTTAGCAATTTAATACAAAAAACCCTCCCTTGGCTTTGTTGCTTTTTTCTCCCAAGCTTTCCTACGCACCCCACTCCCCCCCCCACACACACACTTCGTGTGATGACAGCTCTTGGAGTGGCAGGGCACTGTCACTTGGAAAGCAACAGGTGACTGTAGTTCTGCTGTTCCTCACTGCAACCTGAAGATGGTCAGAGAAGAGAGCAGAGAATTCAGAGGAGACCTGGGAGAAGTGATGAAAAAAGGGTGTCATGAGAAGTGCTTAAATCAAAGCAAAAGCAGAGCAGGGGAAAAGAGAGGAAGCCAGAAGAAGCTGGGCCACATAGGTGGAGGGGCCACACAGAGAGCAGGCATAATGTGAGGGATGTCTCATGAGGGTGGTGGGGTGTGCAGGTGAATCTGGCGGGGTGTACAAGTGCAGCTGGGGCACACGGGGGTGGAGCAATGAGAAAAAACAGCACATTAAAAGGCAGGCAACAACCATGAGAGAAGATGGCAGCAGAAAGTGTGAGGAAGGGGAAGGATTTGAACAGCCGGGTAGAGCTGGTGCTGTGGGAGGATGGGGAAAAGATGCTCCAAGGAGCCAGAGGTAGCAACTCACTTGAGAGGGTTAGAAGTGCGTTCAGTCCAGGAACAGGCAGACACCAGGCAGGGAGGGAAAGGGAAGGAGTCATTAATTAGACATTCAAGACCACTGAGGAGGGATCACCACAACTTTACCATGGCCAGAGGGATGGACCAGCACAGGAACATTTTTTCAAGGATCAAAAGACAAGAGGCTTGTCACATATCATCTATCCTCCAGAGAAGTCCTCTGTCTTTCTCCTTGCTCAAAACTATTCTGTGCATGGAAGTGGCAGAAAGATTTGCAAACCCCGGGGCTAGAGCTCAGCACGGGTTCCCAGACAAGATAAACACAAAGAAAGAAAGAAAAGCGGAGCAGGGCAGAGCAGCAGAGAGAATTCCACCTTGTGCAGACACCGTATCCAAAGACAACTCTTTCACACATCTCAGGCTCAATATTTCCAACATCAAGGGTCTTGGATTTAAGACAGGCTTCAAGACTTTCCCAGAAATTACCCCTATAGGATAGAGCCACAAACCTGTATTGGAGTTTTATTTCAGATAATAAAGACAAGGACTGACCATGAAAAATTGCAGAAGGACTGTGCAAGACTGATAAAATAGCACAAGAAATTCAATCTAAATAAAGTGATAAGGTGATGCACGCAGGGAAGAATATTTCTAACTTCACATATAACTGATAGGTCCCAAGCCAACCATAGAAGCAAGATCTTGTGGTTATGATATATAGTTTCATGATTAACATCAGCTTGGTTCTTGGTGGAGTGGAAAAAAGAAAATGAAATGTTAAATACTGTTATCTTTGTAGGGAGAACAGAATAGGTAGACAGCAAGGCAGAGAGCATCTTTATGCCATTGCATAAAACCAAAGAAAGTCTGTGTCCTGAATGCTACGTGCGGCTCTGGTCCTCCAGTCTTTCAGTAAGATACCGGAAAAGTCCAAAAGCACCTGAGAATGGCAGCAAGGATAACCTAAGGCATCGGACAGCTTCTCTACAAGAAACGACTCTGTGAAAAGGACTGTGACAGTGGTGATTTTACACAATGCCGTATCCCAGCTAAGAAGGGGATGGTGGAAAGGGATCAGTTGTTCCCTGTCTCTTCCAATATAATTGGATAGCAGGAGGCATCAAATGAAACTGCCGGGTCCCAGGTTCAAAACAAACAAAAGGAGGTGTCTCGTCACACCATGTGCAGTAAAGCTGTGCAGTTCCTCCCTCAGGATGTCATGAAAGCGAAAATATTAGTTATATATATATATAAAAGCATAAAGTTCAAGGATAGAAGCTCACAGAAAAGAAATCTGCTGAGGATTTTTAAACATGTAGAAGTTGCTTCCAGCTCCACCTCTCCTCAAGCCATGAATGGCTGAAGGCTAGCAGACTTCTAGCAGGAAGTATCATACGTACCCCCACTACTCCCATATCCCCCAGGCATCTGGGTTTGGCCCCCATCTGAACCAGGATGCTGGGCTAAATGGATGTTCAGCCTGGCTCAGTATAACTGCTCTTACGTACACTCTCATGTCCTAAAGGAAATGGATCTTTGACAGATGCCAACTTCTCTCAAACCTCAGTCTCTTTGGACCCAAACACAAAAGCTCTCTGCGTGGGAAGACTCCAGTGGGCCTATGTGACAAGATAAGTATGATCTTTTGGATTAGGAAGGAGGAGGACTTGTCCCCTTGGGCCATAAGCAAAACAAATGCAATTTTTCTTAAAGCCAAAGGGTTGGACTCTGATGTCAGATGCATAAAGGTAAATCTACAATAGTTCCACTGATCCCAATGGACTTAGGATTGTCACCAGAGTAACAATCCTAAGAAGGATCCTGAAGATGATGATGGTACAGTAGGATGGTCAAATGCAGGATGGGGTCCTGTCTTGAATTTGGTCCCAACCATCTTGTCCTGACATTTTTTTCAGTCCTTACTTGGACAGGACTACTTTCTGAACAGGTAGGTTCCAAGCTCTTACCTTGCTTGACTTGCCACAAGCAAACCTAAGCTCAGGAGACCTTAGATAAAATTGATCTAGTGACTGGCCTTGGATGACAACCGGAAGTGTTTAAAGGAAGAAAAGACTAATGAGAGAATTGAGAGTTTAGATTCAGCCATCATGGTCATCAAAACCTACCAAAATTTGGCATACTTTAGATTCAAGCTGCAGAAAGGAGAAAGAAACAAGGAAGAGAAAAAGGAAGGGGAGGTTGAAAGGGTGACATAAAGAGGAGTGAGAACAGGGGAGTACCATGAACTATGGGAGGAACGGTCAATCATCTTCTAAGGTCATGTCACTGGGGCTTTCTAGGCATTCAAAGGTGTCTCAGACAGACAAGCAGTTGTGGGGTGGCACCATATGTAGTTATTTAGACAATCTCAGTATAAACAGAGCAGCCTAAGTTTTCTGGCTATAGTCCATCTCTAGTGTGAGCCAGGTCTTGCTGCTCAGCCAGGTCTGGAGTCTCTGAAAGTGGTGTGGGGATGCTCATCCCCGATTTCTTGATGGGGAACCAGAGCATGAAAAGGATCCAGGGACAGAAATTATCTTTAAAGGCAAAAATCACTTTCCTGCACATAGTCATATGGCTGTCTCAAAGCCTACAGTCTGTAGTTCAGCCTATATCAGAGAAAGCATGGCTTTCAAGAAAAGTATCCTAAAAAAAACTGCAGAGCAGCCTCTCTGGGTCTCACAGTCTGGGGCTCCCCACACAAAGCTCAACAATGCCAATGGATTTCTTGAGAAGAAACTACTAGATTTCTTGACCCATGAAATAGCTTCAGACAATATACAAAATAAACCAGTGCAAGACCTCCCTACTCCATTCGCCCTGTAATGGTATCCAAGGTTTGAACCTTATTCTGTAAAGGTGAATTTACCTCACTTGACCTCTTCTTGAATCACTCTTAAAGCAACTCTCAGTGGTGGGTTTACAGTGCATGCTTGACCTACAGACGCTCATAATACCTCCTCAAAACACCCAGGACTCTTGCTACCAACTTGCTTCCCAGTAGCATCCAAAAGGTGAAGTATTACATGAAGCAGGATTCAGAGTACAGAACTACAAGCTCTCAGAGCGCACAGTGCTATGAGGGGCCAAGGGCCAGGGTCAAGTCCCGTCAGTTGCACAGGGATTCTAGCACCAGGCTGCATTGCAGCCGAAGGTCAGAACCCCCCCTCGTCACCTTTATAACAACACAGATGGTGTCAATAGCCTCTTCAATATTTCTATCAGAAATAGAGGTTCAGGTGAGAACCAGCACAGTGTGAGCTATTGAGGCAGATCCTAGTGGGGTGAATATTTCAAAATCTCAGAATCTGAAACCCAAGGGGCATTCATCAGCAATCTCAGAAGAGAACCCAAGGACTACATGCACGGTGAAGCTTGCATAAGGCCCAAAACACAGTCTCTCTAGGGTAGGGTTAAGCCACGCTGCAGAACGGCACAGAGAAACCTGCATTGCTTGCTAGCATAAACAAGCCATAATAGCATTCATTGCCTTTCTACTCAGACGAACCGCGTTTAATTACCGTGCGTCCAAGTTGCAGTAATCTGGATGCAGACAGATCTGAAGTAAATTGAAAGGAAATGGATTTTACGTGGCAATGTAGAAAAAGGAAAAGCACATTAAGATAAAGATGATTAGGTGGATTGGAAGAACCTTGTAAAAGATAATTGCATTCAAAACAATAGCTTCTTCAGCAGGGGAATTTCTGCCGAGTGAAAGTTATACCACTGTCACACTCAGAGGAGTGACCACACCAGATTGACTCCTTCCCACTGACACCAGCAAAGCCATTTCTCTCAATCTCTGAATCTCGCAGCCAGTCTGGTATTTCTCTGTGTCTCACATCCTCCTGGGAGACAACATATGCTTCCCTTTTCCACCCTTTACGTGTTTAGATTGCAAACGCTCTGCCAGCAGTATAAGGACCTGACCTACCCAGCGGGAGGATTCGCAACCTGCCCAGTCCCACCCTGTCTCTGCAGCTGACCAGTCCCACCGAGCTCCATCACGCCGTGGGAGGTATATAAACCCTTGGCTAATGCAGGCACTTGCTCAGTGCCATGAAGTGACTGAGCTACTCTGGCACGTGGTTCAGCATCCCAGGCTGTCTTGATCCAGAGCTGTGGGTTAGCTTGCTGCTTTCTTGCTGGCCACTGTGTTACGAGGGCAGAAACTCTCACGAATTACTGAGTTGCACCCTTCAGCAAGTACTCGGAAGGAGGCCACCATCATCCACTCCTGGAGTGGATGGTACAGTATGACATGAGTCTCCATACGTGCTGCACCACAGCTGTTCTTGTCCGCTTGTCCCAAAAGCCAGTTACTGATACGGTTCATCATACAACAGGATCCCTGTTTGACATCTCTGCAGCACAGAACTTCGAATTAATACCTACAAAAAGGAGAAATATCCATTCAGTCTCTGGATTAGCTGGTCCAACAATCCTGAGCCTGTTGCGTCTCAAGGTCTCTTTTGAGAAAGCAACATCACAACTGGTAAGGAGCAGTAAGTCTGCTGGTTGTGGTCATGTTATGTCAACCGTCTCATCATGATCCTGCTGCCCTTGCCTGAGGCCCTTCCAAAAAAGATGGCTGCCTCAGTCCAGCTCCATTTTTACCAGGGTTGTGAGCAGGTGCTCCTTATTTCTTCACTGTATGCATCTACCTGACAAGTCTATTTGACAACTGTCTTCTGTAGTGGTAGGGCTAATCCCACCATTTGCAACTCTGCCTCCTATCATAATGATGGATAATAGTAACTGCTGTGTCCCTGAATCACCTATTACTTGTTTTATCTTGGCTTTTTGTACATTAGAGTTCCCAGGCACTCCGATTCCTAGCATTTTTATCAGCAATTTTCTTGTTTTTTCAGTTTCCTATTGACCACGTGACAACCCACGCTGTTGTGCTACCACTTTGAACTGTAACAGTGCTGAGCATCCACCCAAAACTGCCTCCATGTCCTTCTTCATTAAGTACTTTACTAGCCAATCCAACAGACTGAGGAGTACAGATGTTTTGGTGTCAGGTATATTGGTGTCAGATATATTCATCCAAGAAAAACTGCCTTCGTGCACATGGAATCTTTGTGACTGCTGACAGCTCTTAGTTGAACAGGTCCTTTACACCTTTTCAGAGCCTGCAGTCTTTACGGGATGAGTTTTTGCCTCAGTCTTCCCTTCAGCCTCCACAAACCTTAGGCCCAGTTGGTGCCCAGCACCTCTGATTCCTCATTTTGGGCATCTCAAGGTTATCATTCAACATGCTGTAACCTTGCTGCCATCCTCCCGTTACCTTAGCCATTATCTGCTGCAGAGATCTCTGTGCTGGGGCCCAGCTGAGTCCAGGCCTGACATAAACAGTGTCGTCCTCAGTGTCTACAGATTTAATTACTCTGAGTCATACCCTTGGTACTCAATATAGACCAGCCTTTCAACCCCTGCCCTGTTTTTTTCTCCTTGTGGTTTCACACAGACCCATATTCTATTCATATTTTACTCACAATAATCTTACCATTTTAGGCATGGCAACCCTGCTATTTCTGTTACTTACCTCTAGATATTTGACAAGCTTCATCAGCCTGTTTTTTGCCACTGGCCTTCTGCTGCCAGCATGAAACACCTTTGGCCCTCCTCTTTGATGTTTTCTGTTCCTGAATACCTTTGATGTATCCCTTTGAATAGATTTTTCTTGCCTACCTGGCTGTGTTAACTTCTCTTTCAGGCATTTCACATAATTTCCATCACGCCAAACACACAGTTTTGCTTGTTCACCTGGAAGCTGCAGCTTTTTCCAAAGTTGCTCTGAGCCATCAGTCACCTGTTCTTCCCCGTAACAAAATGTCACCTCTGCAGACCTAAGTCTCTTTATACCACCAGCCTTGCTACTGTTTTCCTGGACGGGGTAGAAGTAAGATGTGAAACACAGCCTGAATGACACGAAAAGAAAGGGATGTTCCTCAGAAAGGCTGTTGAACACGTGCCAAGGTGCACTCTGATTTTCTAAAGCCTGACGACACATCAGGTTCAGGTAACAAATTTGGGGATCGCAAAAAATGTCTCTGATGTCCCGCAGTGAAAAATATTCCCTTTATTTTGTTCCACATCAGGAACTAAAGGAAAAATTTTATGTGTTTCACCTATGACAGAGAATATACTTCCTTGACTTCCTCCTTACTCCTGTAGTGGTTAAGTCTGCCTGACTACACTTCTGGCCATTGGCGAAACACAGAAGAGACTTTGCTGTGTGCGCCTCTCGGCTGTATTCCCATGCTCCACGCTCTCTGTTGGGGCACCCAGCACCCAAGCAGCACCGCATGGTTAAGCGCATTGCAAGGAAAACGCAGCTCAGGATTGCAGGCTCCTTTGCTCCGTAGGGATGGGTCCCGCATGGTGGTCATGCATGCCAAGGATGGGCAGACAATCTGGCTGTTAAACTCTGACGAAACTCCATTGGGTGAGTGGAAACGGGATTTACTCTGGTTGTCTTTGGAGGCTCACAATCTGGCCAAACTGGGACAGTTTTCCAGGATATGACAGAAGTCCTATCCCCCGCAGTGGAGGCCCTTTCAAGCCAAATTTCTAGTCGCTGCTCCACAGAAGCTTCAGATCTTCCCAACGAAAGGCAATTTTAAACTGCAGATACATCTGTTTCTTTTTTCTCTAGCCTCGTTCCGAGAAACTGCTTTTGAACTACTTCAGCTCAAACTCAGCCTCCCCAGTCCCAACCACCAGAGACATCCACCACGGCGGTTCTCAGCCTCGAGGGCTACATTTGGCTAGGCCATAAGAGACTGGGAACAGGTTCTTATAATGCAACCAGCCTTGTAGAAAGCGTTGTCAAAAACTGCCTTTTCTTGTTTTCTACAAATAGCTGTTGCAGAAAGCAAACAGAGGAGCGGAAAGCAACCACCTATCGATCTATACCTATCTGCAATGCTAAGGGCCCTACTTCTGCCGCATTCGTTTTTCTGCCTTTTCAGTAAAGCAGCTACTACCGCCATGCCTTCTCCTTTCAACCCCTGCATGCACCCACCAGAGCATTAATCCCTAGCAATCGCCTCTTGCGGTGACGTGATGGATGAATCCAGCAGAAGCATGTCCCGCTAATCTATCAATAGCGCGCCGTCAGGCCAGGCTCAAGGGGTCTGCTTTTGAGTGACGGACAAGGAAGCGGCCATAGCGTGCGCTCTACGTGTGAGATGGATCCCCCGTGAGAAGAGGTGTAGAGAGGAGAGGGGATGTGCTGCTCATGCAGATTTTCTGCGTTAGATTAGCCCCCGGCATCTGTGTGCAGGTTGCTCCCGACTGCTAGGATTCAGAAAGAAGGGGACACATGGGAGCAGGGCTGGCCAGTCCTACGATCCCCATACCTCGTTTCATTTTGCTCCAGAGAAGAATAACTGATGATCAGTGGAACTGAACAACTGTCTGAACGGAGCACGTACCTGCCTCCCTTGGAGTAGGGGATGCCAACCAAGGGAGCGTCTCATCCATAAGGAAACAGCTCCACCTGTGTGATTGAAATGAGATGTGAGACACTTAGGTGTCTAAAGGTTACGTGAGCACAACCACCGCTTATATTCCTTGTTTTTCCAAAGTATTTATTGGCATTTCCATTAGCGTGAACAGAGAAGCTTTGGCTCATTCACTGGTTTTGATCTGTTTCTTTTTTTTGGTTCCCTCTCTTGGAGCCAGTGGGAGTCAGACACCCCAGAGTTAGGCACCTGCACGCACGTCGATAAACTTGGATTGGTAGGGGATGGTGGACACGTTCAGTGGGATCTGTTGCGTGCACAGAGGCAGAGCCACTAACACAGCACTTGAAATCTCACTTGAAATTACTGTTTCTGAAAATTTTGGCTAGGACCTGATTCTGTGTTTTGCAAAACTCCCTCTTTTCCTCCCCAAGACTGGATCTGTTACTTTCCTATGTTTCCCATCTGGGTGCAATCGGTTCTCCTGGTGAATATCCCTTTAACGGTCCTACACTGATAACTTGTGCACTACCTGCTCAATGGAAAAGAATCAGTGAATCTCATTTCTTCACCCGCCAAAGGCTCCCCTGCCTTCCTTTCCACCGTTACATTTCTGGAAGCTCTTTTCCTCCTTTTTATTTTAGTCCTGGGTGTCCCCTGAGCCCCGTGATTGCATTTAAAACAGACACGACAACATTATGAAGCATTAAACTAATGGCATTTGAGACCGTTTTTCCTCCCGTAAACCATTACGACGTCCCTGGAACGGCTGGTGGAGGGCTGAGCACCAGCGCCGCCATCCAGGGTTGCATCCCTCTCTGCCGCTGGGTACCCACTTTGGGATTCCGAGGTGCCATCTCTCGTGCTGCTCTTGCTGTAACAGTCCCCGAGAAAGCTGTTTTGATCTTCAGATGAGTTGTTTGGCACGACCATAATGACAAATACGCGAATGGGGGGTTGACCATGAATTGCAAAGTACCCATCAAATCCCCAGGGTGGAGAGGAATATATCTTCCTTCACACCCTTTTGATGTATAGTTAATTACACGAATCTGGAACTGTTACCATGTGCAAACACAGTGAAAATTGACTTTCTAAGCTGTCCCTGGCCCCTCTGCATATGTCGCTCTCTCTAGCCCAATACCGTGCTCTGTCTGTACACACACAAATATATAATCAGTGCTGTTTTAGACTCTTTTTGATAATCCAGCTTTATAAAACGTCAGAGGAATAGAACGGAATGTAGCATCCTTCAGGCCTGATGTAGCTTTTTAAAAAAGAAGAAAAAAACCCTTATTTTATATTGGTTGTTCTTTCTCTTGCCTGAATAAAAGCTTTAGCACAGCTTGAAAGGGTTGCATGTGCTGAAATGTAGCCCAAGGATATGTGTTATTATCCATCCCCTCTTGACCAGCAGGGTCTCGGCTCTCTCTCCCTTTCAGCCTTTTGTTTGAACAGATGGGATTGGGGAACGAAGGGAAAGAAAGGCAGTCTGTTCTCATTAACTCTCCCAGTACACAAACACAAACCTGAGCACAGGGGACCTACAGAACAGGACTGCTTCCACTCCATACACATCCACCGAGACCATATGTACCCGCACACAAAGGCAGACAGAAGACCCACATCGAGCCAGCTACTAGGCATTTACCAAGGATGACTCCTCACCAACTAATTAAAATTTCTTTTTTTTTTTCAAAAGCCCTCATAGGTCATTTCCTTTTTATTCAGCTGCACAATTTAAAAAATAACCTTCAACCGATGCAGTGCTGAGGCTGTTTTAAAAGAAAGATTGTCATCAAGTCAGTCTAAAACCTGAGAAGGGAGCATTTGTTGTGTCTTGGTCCGATGAGTGAGGTTTCAGGCTGAACCTGCCAGACCAGGGACGAGGTTCATTCCACTCAGCCTCCTGGCAGGACCAAGGCTGCTGCTTCTGGAAAAGGTGCTCAAAAACCTGCTGTCAGACATGATGGACAACTTGTCCTTTGACAACGTGTCCTCACAAACCCTGTGGCCAGGGTAGGCTGTAACACTTCCAAGCTGAGTTCTTCCATTACCATCATGGCTTTTGCATATTGTTCCATATTTATTGATACTGGTGCTATTGGAAGCACAATTTAAAGAAACATTTGATGCTTTTTTTTTTAAAATCATGCATGGTCATTGGGCTCAGTGGTCTCCTGTGACAGCGAATGCCTGCATGGGCAGCATGTGAGGAAACATCTCCTTCCAGGAAAACTCACCACTTCAGGGAAGGACAAGCAGCTCCAAGCTCTGCAGCCTGGTGGCTGACCACCCTGCGGCAGCTGAACAGAGGTGACCGTCCGCAGCCCATGACAAACCCAAAGCCACTTGAACTAGCTTGGCTTGCAAAGGTAAGGGGGTGAGGCAGGTTTCTCAACACCCCACTGCACAACACACATCCATCATGGGAGCAGGCACACACACACATGGCAACTCCTTCAGACGTCGTACCGGAGCCACACACTGGGCTCAGACAATGTTCAGATCCATGGCAGTGTGGGTCTCTGCCCGAGCACAGCAAGCTCCTCCAGAGGCAGAGCTTTTCCTGCTTCCCGTCCCAGGTGGCAACCTCCACCGCGGTGCTGAAAGGCTTTTTGGGCAACTGGGGTCTTGATGCCTCCTCCTTCCTCTCTGGGTCAGATCCTGTGTCTGTTTGTGCTCACCTGTCCTCCCCAGCTCCAACGGGGTCAGGCCTGAAAAGAAGACATGCCAAACATCTGCAGCTACCTAACGAGGAACCCCCAGATCAGAAGCATGACGGGCACTTGGCGGCTCCGAAACAAGCACCGACGAAAACGAGTAGGGTCAGGCACCAGTTCCCCAAATAGGCCCCATGGTTAAAGCCCCTGGCTGATGTTTCTATTTGATGATATTTCCCCAGGAGGCCTGCTACACCCTAATGAATGTCATGTCTTTATTTAGCTGTCGGGTCCCAAGGTGAGCTTTTTTTTCCTCCAGCCTCCGTAGGCTGCCGTGAGCTGGAGACGTGGCAGGCTGCTTCCCCAAGCGCATACGGAAACACCCGTGTATTATGTCCAGCATCAGGTAGATCTATATTTCATTACAGCCCCGGGCATTTGACATGCAGTCTCAAGAAAAGAGAGCTGTCATTTTTTCCCCAGGTACTGTGAGCGTAGGGAACACAGCAGAAAATGAAGTGGTTCTCCCCGCAGGGCTGTTGGCAGAAAGATCACAGGGGGGCCAAGGTGGAGAAGTGTCGGCGCCTCTGCGCGCAAGCTCTCACGTGCGCTCTGGGCAAAGGTAGGTTTCCACAGCCGCACGCCTCCTCTGAACGCCGTCGCACCCGCGCGTGGTTATTGCCAGCAGACGAGCCGGTGGCAGGGCATCCTCTGCCGACTTTTTCCATGTGTGGATGCCCCGTTTCCACACATAAGAGCAGCAGGGGCAGAGCCCAGACGCGGCCCCCCTGCTACCCGGCTTGCACCAGGTGAGCTAAGGGCTTGCAGGCCTCTCAGCAGGCGGTGGGCCAGGGCACGCAGCAGCTATGCCGCGAGGGTGGACACCCCCCCGCTAGCTCCATGGCAAGCCACCTCAGGCCCCACTGCTCTTATGAGCTGAAGCAGAGCTCGCGTCCTGAAGCAGCACAGTCACTTCAGTGTGGTGCAGGGCACAGCTAATAAACCTTGACGGGCCCGGCCCGGCAGCAAGCAGGCGCAGCGCAGCACTCCCCAGGCCGCTGTTGGTGAAGGCAGTGTGAGGAGCACCGCCAAAGGGGCCAGGGCCAGGAAACATCGCGTGGCACACCACAGTGTCCATGAGAAATGCCTGCCCGACTCTGCAGCCCACCTCCAAGTGCTCCCAGCCCAGGACCGGGGCGGCAGCGCATCGGTACCTGCTGATAGCAGCATTCCCCCTAAGGTCTGCCTGCGCCTCACAAGCAGAGAACACCAGCTTCAATTGCAGAGCACTTTAGATAGGCAACAGTTAGCAGAAGAGAGCCCACCACCAACCACCATTTTCAGCAGCCCGTACGAACAATATTGTGCATCACTAGGCTGATGCTTTGCCCATTAGCACATCTGCATGGCACCGGGAAGAGAAAATAGATCCTGCTCTTAAAACCCCGGTCAGCCAACCAGGGAACACAGTCCCCCTCAAGCTTTCTGAGGCAAAACACTTCAAGTTTGGTCTCAGCAAATATGATAAGGCTCGGCAGCTTTCACTCCTTCCAGCAAGGAATGGCAATACTTTCAGCCAGACCCTTACAGCCTGTTTACAAGGGAAGAAAATTTTAAAACCCAAAAGATCCAGAAAATCAAAACTTAATGGTCAGAAAGTGACCAAGGTTCAGCTGAAGTCTAGGAGTAGCGAGTTATTAGTTTTCATCTGTCTTTTTGGCAGAGACCTGTTCAACTTTTGCTTTCACCTCATACCAGAAAAGCGGCCAGCAGTTTGAAGTTTCACATCTAATGAAAAGCCTTTGCAAAGAAAATATTTCAGATCGGTGAAAATATTTTGCTTTAACTTAAAAAAAAAAAAAAAAATGCCTAAGTGACAAGCTGCTGGAAAAATGAAATATTGAAACCAAGCCTTTCAATAACTTGGAGATGTTCCACCCTTAAATTACCTGTGGGGGAACCAGTGCCTGTGTACAATCTGGAGTACTGCGTCCAGCTGTGGAGCCCTCAATATCAGAAGGATATTGACCACTTGGAGCGAGTCCAGAGGAGGCCACGAAGATGATCAGAGGGCTGGAGCACCTCTCCTATGACGAAAGGCTGCGAGAACTGGGCTTGTTCAGCCTGGAGAAGAGGAGGCTCTGAGGAGACCTCATTGCAGCTTTCCAGTATCTGAAGGGGCCTACAAGGGTGCTGGGAGAGGACTTTTTACAAGGGCCTGTAGTGATAGGAGAAGGGGTAATGGGTATAAATTGAAATCAGGGAGGTTTAGATTGGATATCAGGAAGAAATTCTTCACAGAGAGGGTGGAGAGGCACTGGAACAGGTTGCCCAGAGATGTTGTGGATGCCCCCTCCCTGGATGTCTTCAAGGCCAGGCTGGATGTGGCTTTGAGCAACCTGGTCTAGCGCAAGGTGTCCCTGCCCATGGCAGGGGGGGTGGAACTAGATGATCTTTAAAGGTCCCTTCCAACCCAAACCATTCTAGGATTCTATGATTCTATGAATCAGAAGGAGCTCACAGCAGCAGCTGCAAAGACAGCAAACAGCTTGGGCTGTGAGTCGTCCTGCTTCAGTTAAACTGTGCCACAGGAAAATGGATCAAACTCCTCTCTCTTGGTATTTCCAAGATGTCCCAAAGCTATAAAGGTGAGCCTGGGAAGTACAAAGTGATCCTGCTCCTGGTACCTTTCCTCTGTGCAGCTGCTTCTAGCCAAGCTTGTAAATGGAATGCTGAAGGACACCTCTTTGGTCCAATTAACTTGTCACAAAATTGTTTTGCTCCATCACATACAGGAGAGTCTCGTTCAGACCATCTGTGACTCGGGGCGTGGGACAGCACCATGCTACCTGAGCTTGCAGTGCCACGGGAGAGACCAGCCTGTGCCAGGCTGTGTCCATGTGCCACCAAACAACCCCTGCTTGAGCTCCGTCCTCTGATGGTTGCCTGGGTCAGCAGCTGTCAGCAGCTGGATGAGCCCTGCCGTACCTCAGCTCTCACATAATTTCAGATGCCTGGAACAGAAAATGGACAAACACCCAGGGTACTGCCACCAGGAGGGCTCAGGGGGCCAAATTCCAAATGCCAGCTTGCCAGGGGAGAGCCACCAATACAGCCAGGGATGCTCCTTGGGCCTATGTGATCTGTCCGTGTCAACATACCTGTTCACACCCAGCTGAAAAGCACCAAGGGGTGCATGTGGAGGCCAGGCAGAGTGCCCTCACTCCAAATAATGCCACCCACAGTCTGGATTGCATTAGGAGGAACGTGGCCAGCAGACCGAGAGGGGTTGTTATCCCCATCTGCTCAGTGCTCATGAGGCCGCATCTAGATATTTTCTCCTGTTTGGAGCTCTCCAGTTCCAGAGGGATGTTGAAAAACTTGGAAGCATCAAGTGAGCTCCAAAGATGATGGAGACAAACTCTCATACAGCCCTAGTCGCAGCTGGGGAGATGATGCGGAGAGGCTGGAGGGAGAGTTCAGCTCCTAAAAACAGGTGGTGCCATTCAGAAGACAGAGCTACCGCAGGCAGAATGCAACTGCCCCTCTCCCCTAAGTTTTCCTGGGATCAATAGCCAGAGGTCTCAGTTCAAGTCAAGGGTCAAGTGTTTTCATTGAGCTTCAGAAGTTAACTCCCCTGTGCTACAGAGCATGCTCCAGAAGTATCTCAGCTGCGTGAGGATGCTTTTAAACTGGTCCTGGCTCCAGTTTTGCATCAAATCCCTTCATCGCCGTTCATAATTCCCCTCCAAAAGAATGTAGCACCATGACCATCCTCATCCATCTACAGCATTTAAATTTGGATCACAGCTAATACAAAAGAGCTGGAGACAGCAAGTAAAACACCATATGTTAATTAGCTTCAAAAATTGCACAAGCCCAAAGCCAAAACTTCCCTTCATCTCAACTCTGCAGAACTGCTGATACGGATGGAGATCTGCGTCTTGTGTCTGATCCAAGCGCTCCTAAGTGACAAGCCCTTGTTGACAGGGGAGGCTGCGCTGGCTGCTGGACTGCAACTGCTAGCTGCTGCCAGTTCCCAGTACTTCAAGTGTGCCCAGCCTGCCACTCGCTCTGTCATCACTGAAAAAGCTGAAGCTGGGATGTTCGACTTGAAGGGACCTCCAGCTTTGCTGCTTGAACTGGTTTGTGCCTGACAGCTCACTCTGGCTCCCAGTTACACGGAAAACCAAGGCACCCAGAGTAGCTCTGACATGGACTGGCACAGACTTAGGTGCCAAGCTGTGACAGAAGGGGGGAGCTGGGGCAGGTAAGGAAGTACAGATGAAGATGGGCTCCACCTCACTCTTTGCTCCAGGGCCCAGTTCTGTGTTACCAGTAGTCACAAGAGCTCAGCTCCCCAGCAGCTGCCTCTACAACTGGGTGTTCAAGCCTTTGGTGTGAATGTGTGTCCCTCAAGAAAACCTTGGTGCTTTGGTCTCAGGTGGTGGGTGCGCAGGGAGGGCAGCAGAGAGAACAAGCAGCCCGTCTTGCAATCCAAAATGAAATAAGAGGGCTCGGCAGTGGCAGCACTGGCAGGAGGAGCAGTAGCCCCTCCGTGCTGTCTGGACTATTTCCCAGAAGGGATGACAAGGCCTGTGTAATCAGGCTCAGCTGGTAATCAGGCAAAGTCCAAACTAGCATAAAGGCTGAATTATCCCTTAGTTCTTACAGCTCAGGGGAAAGGATATTGGTAGGGAAGGCGAGGATGGCTGCTGGACTGCAGCTGCCAGTAGCAGCCCAGGAAGACAGAGAAACATCTTCCCAGCTAAACTGCCCCTCGCCCCGTTATCATTCAAACAGCCCCACACCAGCGTAGCTGGGGCACCCTGTGGCCCTCATGGTGTGTACGGGGGGTGGGAGGAATAATGACTTTCTCCTTTCTCTGGTTCTTTGTCTACAAAAAGGGGGAGTGATGCCAGGCTGGCTGAGTTGCCATGGAAGGTGGGCCCAGCAGACTGGGCTAAACTGGAGTCCAACTGGCGGAGTAACCTTGTGTCCATTAGTGTAGGAAGAGGGTGGAGTATCCCATTGTGGGCAAGGTAAGGGTCTGCCTCGCTGCTGGATTCAGCCTTGGGAGAAGGCTTTATCACACCTTTGCATCCCACTAGTCCCGTCCCGTCGTGCACAAAAATCGTAGCCCTACAGTTACATGGTCATCTTTACATCAGAAGATTCAAATTAAAAACACAGATTCGTCTGTGTGTTTCTGGTTGGGAGGGGGTCAGCTTTTTCACACTCTGGGTTCTGAACCTTTTAAAACCCTGCCATGGAGCGTGACTTCAAGCCGCCCGCTGCAGCCGCTGGGGCTAGAGGGTTTAAAAACCGAAAGCCAAGACGGGAATTTCACACTAGCCGTCGGCTCCACGGTCCTCTGACTGTCAACCACTCCGCCTCGCCCTGCAGCAGCTCTGTGGGCTGCGCAAACCCTGAGGGGTGCGTGGGGAGGTGCAGCCCGGAGCCCAGACCCCTGCAAAGGCCCTGGTTAAAACACCACCCAAGGAAACAAAGCGCAGGTCCTTCTTGAACTGGACCCGTTGTCTGGCTGCCGTTGAGCCCAGTGAAAGGTTGCCAGCCCGGAGGAGCAGCCGGCAGACAGACGGCGTTACGGCTCGGGCAGCTCGGCGCTGGCAAGGCTGGTGACGAGAAAACGACTTGGCCGCCGCCGGCGCCTTTGGCGGGCACGGGTTTACCTGTTGGCCC
>NW_010240668.1:626-1124 GCF_000690775.1 Eurypyga helias | reverse complement strand
GCTTTCAATGTGTTCTAAGGTAGTACTTTTGCTTTCTTTCAGTTTTAAATATAAAGTGTTAATTTACTCAAATTCCAATATTTTTCTGTGTTTTTAATTACTACTTGTGGAACCAAATAATTGTGTGGTTTTTTTTTTTTTTTCTACTTAGGATTGCTCATCCTTTCATTTGGGTTGGGTATCCATAAATGCCGGTCTACTAACTGGAATAGAAAGCATCAGCAACCTACCATTGCATCCCTCCTTCCCTTCCCCAACCACTTCCCCCAGAGTATTTGTACTTAATTTTGTCACTCTGAAAGCAGTGTGTTTGGGTAGGGGACAGAAGGACATTGCTCCCCACCCAGTTTTGCATGGGCAGCATCCCAGTTCTTGGGGTTATGTAGCTGTTGACATGAAATACATTAATATTCCTGAGAAAGTCCACCTCACCTCACAACAGCTTCAGCTCCTGAATAGATTATTCATAGTAGCATCTAGGAAAGAGAAGACTGACAA
>NW_010240668.1:0-579 GCF_000690775.1 Eurypyga helias | reverse complement strand
AATGAGGAGTCTGGCAGTGCTCATGATGTCCTTGCCTGCTCTGTGACAGGTCTCCACTCTGTGGAACCACATTTTTTCTGGTTCTCTGAACCTTTACACTAACCCTAGCCATAACGTCTTTTGGCAGACGTTCCTGTTCCCAGCACCACAGCTGTACTCTGTATGAAAGCTGTGGAGGGAGCAATGTTGGTGCAGTGCCATGCTCCTCTTGGCGTGGCTTTACAACCCCAATTATACTTGGAAGTGTAGGCTATCTGGTTCTCCAAATCCTAACCCTATCACTAATAACTTTTGGCTGAGTTTCCTTTCCCCAGCACCACAACTGTGCCAGCTATGGAAGCTGTGGAGGGAGCAATGTTGGTGCAGTGCTGTGCTCCTCTTGGCATGGCTTTGCATCCAAGTTATCCCTGCAACTGTGGGCTTTCTTGTTCTCCAAACCCTAACCCTAATACCTTTCAGCTGATGTTCCTGTCCCCAGCACCACAGCTGTTTTAGTGATGACTCACTAGGACCTGGAGTTCCATCTGGTAGCATACCAGGCACCACTACTGCCCAAGGCCCCACAGCTGGACGCAGCAC
>NW_010240667.1:18642-19005 GCF_000690775.1 Eurypyga helias | reverse complement strand
TGGGCCTTGGCCAGAGGTGGGTCCAATGTAGCAGTTACTCACAGACAACATGCCTTGTGGCCCCCTCCCTGCTAACAACACCCCCCCCCACACACACATAAACTCAACACAGCAATTGTTTTACTGTAATGCTCCAAGCTGGATTTTAATAGCAGTTAGTTCTTTATGGTACCTAAAAAACAGGAACAAAATTGGAAGATGAGGAAAGAATTTGTCTAATTGAATAATTGCTTTTCATTCCCAAAGGAGAGGTATACTGTTACCTCACATTTCAGTAATGAAATTAAGATTCTTCTCACTGACACTGACATTAGGGAGGAAAATAAGGCCTTCTTATTTTACATCTGGTAGTTAGGAAATTCT
>NW_010240667.1:5171-18593 GCF_000690775.1 Eurypyga helias | reverse complement strand
CATTACCTCTTCTTCTTTCCCCTCAATTCCTCACTCCCCAAGGAGTTATTTTTGATATGAATTTATGAAATTTAACTCAGTATAGTATCTTTAGTTATGAAAATTTTGAATTTTTACTGCATGCAAAGGTAGGGTAATTGCCTGTGATGACACAGCATATCCACGTCTGCCTGCCCCTACCCGAAGTCTTTGACACTAGCAACACTCAGGTGGCACACTCTACTGTGCCTTGTCTGTATGTTTTGAGCATTTGAAGATTTCTTTTAAGCATCTAAATCACTAATGTCTTTTGTCTATTTTTCCCTTTCACTGTGAAGCGTTATTCTTACTCTGGAGACATTTCATGGCAGTTGTACACAAGCACATGGAATTGTATGAATCAATAATGAAGCAGGAGAAGATGGCTTGATGTGTGTCAGGCAGCCTGATGGTAGCAAATAGTCTCAAGCTGGTTTGTTTTTTGTAGGGTATTCCAGAAATTAATGCCTGTCAGAAAATAAGTTTTCATATTGCAGTCATTAGAATATTTTCTTGCTACATTTTTAAAATCAAATTACATACGTGATGAACCCATAAATGTAGCAGTAAAGTTCATTGTTCAACAAGCTGTCATATTTTTACTTCCCTTTCTAAAAATAAAGCCCATTTATGAGGTATGGGGAAGGTACTATTACATTATATTCTCACAGAGATATTCTTTAAATTGTTCCAAATTATGTGTGTAGTGCTTTTTTAGGCAGATGTCAAATCCTTTCCCAGAGGAGTCTATAATCTATGGTTTTAACCCCAAAGAAAGTAAAGCAAGTAACAAAGTTCAAGTATTGTGTGGCCACTTCCGATATGTTTCCTCTAATTTAATGCTACTACAATTTTTTAAAATTCAACCTATGCACTGTTTTATGAAAACTTACAATTTATTTGTTTTAAACAGCAGGGCACACTTCTGTTTTCAGTAGAGGCACTGAACACAGGGAATTTCAATAGTTACCTGTTTGGACTTTAGATATTAGAAAATACATTAATCATCAAGAAGGAAGGCTTTCTTCAGCCTTACAACATGCTTTTTGGGGCCTTTATGCAGAAGTACTAACAAGGGGGCAAAATAGAGGAATGGAGTATGTATGTGACAGTATGTTGGTATGCACATAGATATACGTATAAACATGCACATTTTTTTGCCTCTCCAAATGTTATACTTGCAAGGACAATATCAGTTCTTAAAATTGGCAAGTAACTTTTTAACAATGATCAATGACAGTTATTAAAAGAGAAAAAAAAAAGGTTTTGATTATAATGTTTGTAATATATTGATCATGAACAAAGAGCAGTTCTGTTTCAAAGTTTTGCAGTTGTTTTCTAACACAGTACAACACTGGGATTCCAAACTAAGAAGGCAATGTTGAAATTTTAACAAAATCATACTTTTGTTTGATGTATTCTTAGTAATACTAAGTATTATAAAATTATTTAAAATAAAAAAATATTTTAGACACTATAATAACCAGTTTTTGGAGGGAATAATGTGTGTAAAACATCTTTCATTACTGGAAACGAGAAATTTTTTGCTAGCCCATCAAGGTGTTTAAGCAGTTTTGCCTAACTCTTAGGCCTATGTAGCAGTGTTGAGTCAGCATGGCTGCCAGTGTATTTCCAATTAAGTGCTTTCTCATGATCATTGTTAAGAATCCTTATTAATTAAAATATCCTGGAACCCCATTTCCTTATTGTTTAAGAAAAGGATTAAACACATTTGTATAAAAATTAAAGAGGTAATTTTCCTAGCAGTCTTTTGAATTCACCTCTAATAAGAAATTTCTCCCACCTTTTTTCTGTCCTACTTAGTGCCACTTCTAGTGCTGTTATTAATTAGTTAATGGTTTTATTTATATTAATGAAAGGCTGTGGAAATGAATGGAACTAATTTCCTCATTGTGGGATTAGGAATGAAAGAGTATCTTTGATATGAATGACATCAATGAAAGACATTGCATGACACTGAAACCTTTCAGTACTGGGTCCTAATCCTGTAAATTACCTGCGCATTGTTTACCTTGGCATACATGAATAAGTACATGAATTGGTCAGCTACATGCATTTACTTTTTCAGGTTGAGCCAGCAAAAGAGAAATTCTGGGAAGTGAAGGAGACAAGTTGAATCAAGTGTATGATTTTCATGAGAGTGCTATGGAAGAAGTATATTTTTAGGTGCTACTGAAGGATGATTGAGTGATTTTTTGGAAACACGGTAGAAAGAATTAACCTTGTGCTAATTTTCCAAGCTGGGAAATATTGGAAAATATGAAATTATCTGCTTTAAAAAATCATTATGACATCTTGATGCTTTTAATCAATTTAAATGTCTTACCTTTTAAAAATATTTTGTACCTGTCCAGTTGATTATCTTTATGCTCTCTTATTATTGGATTGAAATATCAGTGTATTCTTAAAGAAGTAAGGAAATATTTTTGCCTTTATGAAAGCTATGGAGGTGAATACAGCCAGCCTAAATACCAAATACCTAAATACCAAACCTACAGTTTGGTAGAAGTGCTAATGCTAGCATATGTTCTGTAATGAAATGCTTACTTTCAGATGCAGCGTTCAACTGCATCACAGACATCACTGAACTGTATGGTTCCTCATTTGTTATAAATAATGTTGCATTTCTGTAATGTGCAGGTGAAGCACCTGAGGTAGATAGTGATTAGGAGAATATCCAAAGAGGTGATACCTAACTTATCAAGAAAACAGGCTGTGTTTTCCTGCTTAAATAATTTGATGTTACCGATTCTGCTGAAACAGCAAAACACTGGTAGAAAAGTTCTGCCAAATCTGTTATGATCTGTTTTGTGGACAGAGTCTGGAGTCTGTGTCAGGCTGGATCCCACTGGCAGAGAGGCTGGCACAATCCCTCGTTATTTTTTGTCCGCAGATAGAAAAAAACATATTTTACCTTTTTTGAAACTGGTTATTTCAAGCCTGCTTCTCCTTAAGACACACATGTTTTGAAATGCAAGTCATGTTTGAAAAGAGTAGTTGCAATTGTTCGGATGCACAGGTGACAAAGAGCTATTTGTAAATTAGGGTACTTCTGAAGATAAACTCTTAAAAAGTCATACTTTTCTTTGGCACTGTAGTCGGTCAGAATGTGTTATGTAGTATGTTGCATGAATATGGAAATAGAACCTAAAAAAAAATGTTTTGTGTAGTTGTAAGCACCATGTTTCTAGTGTCAGTCACAATAACGATACTAAAAATCAAGAAATGTAATAGATCTTTACTATATGTAAGTTCCTTAAGTTTCAGAGCAATTTGCAAAAATGATTTTGTCTAGAGACTGTTGGAGAAGCAAGATGTCACCATTTCACATGTGGAAGGATTGTTTTCCAAACACCAGTCTTCAAAGTTTTGATTTAGAATTGTTTTAGTCTATCATCTTTTATGTCCTACAGAGGTCAAATGACCATTTAAAGGTTGCCAAACTGTTGTTTGTGTCCTTAGTGGTTGGAACTTAAGAGTGAAGAATTGCATTTGGCTAAGGTGAGCTAGAAATTTGCAGTGGATATTGTCTGGGTATGGGCTACAAATAATTTCCTAATCATATTCACATACCTGGACATTTTAGGCCACACTCGGAACATGTTTGCAGTAGGCCTGCAAAAAAAAAAAGAGGATAACTGGTACTGATTCCCAGGCAGGATCACACAGTTTTTCCCTACTTAGAGTGAAATCTTTCTGATTACCCTTGAAGTTCAGCATAATGCTTTGTGTTGGTATTTTCTGTCTCCAAAATGTATTAGTAATATAGAGTCAACCGCAGAGCAATTTTGTGCTAATGAAAAGAGGGAAGGAGGGAGAATTAAAAAGGAATGAGAAAGAGGGCTACCAAAATACACTCGCTGATACTCTTGACCTCTCTAAACCTGGATGCTGGCCCCTCCACCACTGGTATGATGACATAATGTGTGTACAGCTGGGTGATAGAGGCATATTAGGGAGCTAATGTAACTGAAAATAAGTGGGAGGGAGTGTCTTACAGGAGTTTTTTGGATTATGCTGCTGAGAGTAGTTTGCAAGGAAGAGTTCTCTGTTTCACTAGCAATACATTTTTGTGCCAATGTAACCCTGTATCTATAAACTTTGTGGACTCTGAGGCATCCACTGAATTTTCGTAATATATTTTGTGTTTTCAAAGCAAATTTTTTCCAGGATAGAAATTGGGAAAAAAAGTCAGATTTTCACAATTTAAACTGCGGATTAGAACATGTGTCACAAAAATAGGTGTTTATTTTTCAGTGGCATGAGTTAGCATCATTCTGTGCTCTTGGAGGCTGGAAATGCATGTTTTCAAATACAGGAGAGGGTTAGAGTTGCTGAGCTGGGCATTTTACTTGAGAAAGCTTCAAACAGGCACTAACCAAAGTAGGTTGACCTGGCTGAGCCTTGGGACGTGATTCAGGTGTTTGATGGCAGCTATCTCAAAGAAGACCTGCAGATTCCTGTTCAGAGAACAGAGTACCAACAGAACGTTTATTATTGACTTCAAGGTAGTAGCTTAATTTGTTATTATAATTGATAGAATTACATGGTAGAGGGAGATCTGCCAGGAGCTGGTCTGAACTGGTTTTGTTATGTTATGAAAATATATGGAATACTGATGAGTTAGGATTTCATGAATCAAATTTTACTCAGAATCTTTGGCTCTGGGAGATTTCTGAACAACAGACAGTCCCAAGTCTCCTCTTGAAGTAAAATCAAACAACACTAAAACTAGTGCTTGATTTCTCCAGTAGCCTGGATTTTTGATCACTGGGAAGCATTAGTCATAAAGTTGTCCAAAGGAGTGACCAGAGATGTATTTTTTGTTTTGTGGATGCTTCTTTTTCCAATATAAAAAGTAATGAGACAAATAGTCTGAGTTCTTTGCTTATCATACTTTTGCTGTATTCAATTTCCTTATCTTTTCCAACCTGTGGTGGCAAAGATTATGGCTGGCATAAACAAGATATTACACAAGTAGATGATTTGAATGTTACAAGACTTTTAGAAGTAATGAAGAGAGATGAAGAGGATAGATAGTAGGAAGAAGGAAAGGAACTGCAGAGTTTCTTGCTAGTGGTGGTGGGGCTAAATCAAAAAAGACAAATTTTGTATCAATTGACAAAAGCAGTCTATAATTAATTGTTATTGCTATTCTTGGATGTACCTTGGAAGGTAGCAATTTTTCTTTTTCTGGTTTAGATGAAAAATCTCATCAATATCAGGGTAAGAATTGTTTCTGATCCTCTTGCATGCTGGAATTGTCCTGCATGACACATAACAAAGAAAATTGTCAGCTGGAGTGGGTGTCCTAAAGTAACACTGCACTATTTCCAATGTAAAAATAAATTGGTACTGTAAATGAAGTATAAAAAAATAGCACAGTAGAACATGATTTTTCATGGGAAGCAAAGGAATCTGTGGAGGTATATTTTAGGGTGAGAAGAAAATAGATTAAAAAATTCCAGTGAAGGAAGGAAAGATAAAGCAAAAATCATGACTTCACATTACAAACACTGTTCTCTGAAGCGGAACAGGAGACTGTTCAATGTTAGCTGACATCTCAGTTGAAGGCGTGCTGTCAGTAAAGCCTCCAGGTGATCCTACTATGAATGTATGAATATATAATAAAAAGCTGATGTAATCATTATTCTGGTAGTTTCCTCTAGAAATTTAGAACTTGCATGTGTCATTACTATTTGCATAGCAGATTTTCATAGAATCATAGAATGGTTGGGTTTGGAAGGGACCTCAAAGACCATCTAGTTCCAACCCCCCTGCCATGGGCAGGGACACCTTCCACTAGACCAGGTTGCTCAAAGCCTCATCCAGCCTGGCCTTGAACACTCCCAGGGATGGGGCATCCACAGCTTCTCTGGGCAACCTGTTCCAGTGCCTCACCACCCTCTCCGGGAAGAACTTCTTCCTGATATCTAACCTAAACCTCCCCACTTTCAATTTAAACCTGTTACCTCTTGTTCTGTCACTACAGGCCCTTGTAAAAAGTCCCCCCCAGCTTCCTTGTAGCCCGTGCAGGTACTGGAAGGTGCTATAAGGTCTCCCCGGAGCCTTCTCTTCTGCAGGCTGAACAAGCCCAACACTCTCAGCCTTTCTTTATAGGAGAGGTGCTCCAGCCCTCTGAGCATTTTTGTGGTCTCCTCTGGACTCGCTCCAACCAACTGATATCCTTCTTATGCTGAGGGCCCCAGAGCTGGTTTTGAGTCTGTACTGAGGCTTGTGCTGGTTCAGGCTTATAAGCCCTGCCTGTCCTTGTGCTTGGGATTGCCCCAACCCAGGTGCAGGACCTTGCACTTGGCCTTGTTGAACTCCATGAGGTTGGCAGTGGCCCACCTCTCCAGCCTGTCAAGGTCCCTCTGGATGGCATCCCTTCCCTCCAGCGTGTCGACCGCACCACACAGCTTGGTGTCGTCGGCAAACTTGCTGGGGGTGCACTCAGTCCCACCGTCCGTGTTACTGACAAAGATGTTAAACAGCACCAGTCCCAGTACCAACCTGTGGGGAATGCCACTCATCACTACTCTCCTCTTGGACATCAACTGCAACTCTTCTAGTGTGACCAGCCAGCCAGTACCATATCTGTCGAGTGGCCCACCTGTCAATGTCATGTCTCTCCAATTTAGGGACAAGGATGTTGTGCAGGATGGTGTCAAATGCTTTTACAAATTCAGGTAGATGACATCAGTTGGTCTTCCCTTAATCCAATAGTGCTGTGACCTCATTGTAGAAGGCCACTAAATTTGTCAGGCATGATTTGCC
The DNA here is from genome assembly GCF_000690775.1 of Eurypyga helias. Classification (NCBI taxonomy): domain Eukaryota; kingdom Metazoa; phylum Chordata; class Aves; order Eurypygiformes; family Eurypygidae; genus Eurypyga; species Eurypyga helias. The sequence goes on along the minus strand of NW_010240667.1, from coordinate 11,777 downwards.
TTTAGTGAAGCCATGTTAGCTGTTGCAATCACCTCCTTATTTCCCATGTGCCTTTGCATAGTTTCCAGCGGGATCTACTCCGTGGTTTTACCGTTCACAAGAGATGAGACTGATCTGTAATTACCTGAGTCTTCCTTTTTTCCCTTTTTAAAAATGGGGATAATGTTTCCCCATTTCCAGCCAGTGAGAACTTCACCGCCCAGCCACGACCCCTCAGATATGATGGATAGTGGCTTAGCAACTTCATCCGCTAGTTCCCTGAGGACCCATCGATGTATGGCATTGGGTCCTAAAGACTTGTGCACCTTCAGGATCTTTAGATGGTTCCCACCTGGTATTCTCTTATAGTGAGCAGTTCTGAAGTCTCCCAGTTCCTGCTTTTGCTTTCTGCAATTTGGGCGGTGTGGCTTGAGCACTTGCTGTTGAAGACTGAGGTAAAAAAGGTGTTGAGTACCTCAGCCTTCTTAATATCCTGGGTAACCAGGCCACGTATCTATGTCCTACTCTATTCACTCTGATACATGGCAGGGGAAGCCAGATTATTTTCTTTTTTCTGTTTGTGTGCGTTAACAATAGGGCAATATAAACTGCAGTTTATGCCCATGTTACTGAAAGGCCAGCTGGCCTCCATTAGTTAAGCCACAGTAACTTAATTGTGCCATAGATAGCTCTGGATCCAGTAGCACAGGTAGCACTTCTGACAAATGGGCAAAAATGGCTTTAGAATATTTTTCATCTTGGCTGTCTGTATCTCCAAGTTCTTTCCTTCTGTGTAGTTCAGAGTTGGATTTAGGGAAGGAATGATTTGAATGGAGGTGATGTTTGGAAGGAAGTAACGAAGATTCTCAGATCTTAGCCATTGCAAAATGGTTTTGCCCTAACAGCTTGTCTCCTGTTTTCCAAAGTGCTGATGATTTTTAAACTCAAGTTATAAAAGATACTGATCAGAATATTTTTATCCTCAACCATTCACAAAGCAATGTGTTGTACTCCCAGAATATTGGCTTTAAATATCATAGGTTTTTAAAAACAGTGCAGCAAAGTAATGCTTTCAAGATTTTCTTTCTTTAGCTGGAGAAACCTACAGACTGTGTTTGTTTTGCATAATATATATTTGAAAACTTAGATATTTTTAAGCTAAGGTGTGGTGTTACACGAGTATTAGGAATTAAGGTAACACTGGGAAATGCAACAAAAGAAGTAAATCAAGAATTACTACACCTGTGCACCAGCAATAGCAAGCTAGAAAGGCCTTGTTACCTTTCCAGATGTGGCTGAGCTGTTAATAAGAAATGGGGTGGCATGAAATTGGAAAGGGGCAGTGGGTGAAGGGGCTTCCTGCAAGAGAGAGAAACTGCAAGAAGAGCAATACTACAAGAAGATTGCTCTATGAAAAACAAGAAGGCAGGTGACGCTGATAGGGAAGAAATGCTTTCTTCTCATTATATGCCCTGTGGTTGAAGTTCTGAAAGGCTGATGAGCTAGTATGCATTGCCTTACTGCAAGAAGAAATACAAAAATGCCAAGATTTATTGAGTCTTGCACTAAGGAAGGCTCAAGCTAGACATACTAGAACTGCTGCTCTGAGTTTAGATGAGCCTCCAGGTTGTACAATGTTGAAATGAAAGCACTATTGTCATGGCAACAGGGAGATGTCACAGGTGTTGGTGAAGCTCTGCAATGCCATCTTCAGAAGACATTCAGAAGCATTCTTTAGATTTATGGGTTCAGCTGAGAGCTATTGTATGAGGTTGGGAGGCTCATGCAGAAGCAAGAGAGAGGAAAGACTGGAGTTACTCTTTTCTGGTTTATGTCAAAATTATTATGTAACCTTGCTTTTCTTCATACCCTCTTAAATGACTTAGATTGTACTTTGGCTTGTGTCATGCAGGTTTGAAACCTCCATAGCACGTTAAAAACCCCTCAGTACAACTGTAGGTTTGATGTTTGATGAAAAAATTCATTCTTACGGTAACTCCAACTTCAATCTCTTTTCCTTCCATCCAGGCCATGTGTTTATACGATGGGATCGCCAATAAACAACAGAGCCCTTTTCCCATGCCAAGAACCACCCGTTGCCTTGTCGACATGGCAAGCCTCAGTCCGAACAGCTGCAGGCTTTGTGGTGTTAATGAGCGGTGAAAACTCAGCAGAACCAGTCCAGCTTCGAGAAGGTGAAATATATTTTCTATAGCAAATTATTTTCAATAATCTTATAATTAGAAATATATCTTAATAAATATATGACTTTTGAAAGAACCAAGTTCCTAAGCTTGAAAGTACCTATATGTCTATCTGTAATCTCCAAGTCGTTCTATGGAAAAGGTACCTGCTCAAGGCCTCTGGATAACTTAGTAAGAATTCAAGGCATCTGCATTTCACTGTGTTGCTTCTACTTACTTTTTTCTGTGTTTTTACTCCTTTTACTTTTTCCAGACCTAGACTTCCCTTGTCATAAATTGGCTTTGTTTTAATCACTCTGCATTGAATGTTTCATACATGAAGTGCCTTCATTTCAGAATCTTCAGTGGTTTTACTTCAGAACCTTCATAAATGAAGTACCAATCAGGCTCTTTACCACTTCACGCCTTAGTTAACTTTCAGTTTTAATTCTCCAACCCAGTGTAGCTCAGCATGCCAATGATTAGAAACAATCATTGTGTCATACCTGTTTCCTGAAATACGTGGAATAGATGAGGAATATCAGGTCAGTGCCCTGAAAATCTGGTCATTGGGATTTTTTTGGCATTGGTGCATCATATCTTGTACTACAGTAAGCAAGTGGGCATTTTTCTTCTGTGTTGGTTATACTTTATTCTCTAAACATCTGTCTGCAGAGAGAAGGAAGAAGGAAGTTTTTGAGGCAGTTCTACACATAATAATACAAAGTATGTCTTGCTCTCTATAGTTTTGAGATAGTCTGTCAAACAGGGTAATTTTTTTTCTAGTTTGTGTAGTTCTGATGAAAAGTAGCCTATAGGAAAAAGTTAGAATTTCTGGAAGAAAATAATCTTCTATACCCCTTCAACAAGGCAAGTTTATTCTTGAGGGAAAAATAATTGTGTGTGCAAAAAAGAATGAAACTCTGCTTGATTTGAGAACCATCAGTTAATCTGGTTATTTTGGCTATATGTGAAGCCTGTTTAAGCCTTGTTGTTGAAATATGAAAAACTGCCATGATGAGCTGCTTGGCTCACTTGGACAATAATACTTGCCTGCCTCAGCATCAAGAAAGCAATAGTGCTTTTGAATACAGACTAGGAGAACAGTTCTGGCATCATTGTTTAATTAGTTCAATCCACAATTACACCTTGCTAATGAGTTGTTGCCTGTCTGTCCCTCAGTGGTGGCTATGTGGTCTGAAATATTAAGAGGAAAAAGGATGCATATGTGAATGTCTAGAAATACAAACCTTGGAAAGAAATTCAGACAGTATAAATTGGCAGAAGTCAGTTAAAATTGATAAGTCTTTGACCAATTAGCTAGTTGAAAAAGCAGAATTGTGGAAGAATTATTTCCTCATAAACATTGATTTGTTGTTGTAGATTAGCAAACCCATTACAAAGTTATACTTGAATAAAGAAAAAAAAACAACTAGTGATGGGGAAAACCTCTTTTAAAATGCTGCTGATGGAATGTTGAAAATTATAGCAGGGTACCATATTGTTAATGATAGCACTGCAGTTTAGTCACCTTACATCAGTCTTGTTACCCCGTGGAGAACCAGAAGGGGCTATTGTTTAAATCCTTGTAGTTGTTGCAGTGGGTCAGTTCATATCGGTTAATTCAGGTGTCAGCTTAAAGCTTTGTTTGTTTTGTGTTTTTTTTTTTTTTTTTTTTAATTTTCCAAAGGCTAACCCAGTATATTTCCATTCCCAAGAACTCTGTGAAAGAAGAAATACTGTAAGAAATCTCTAATGGAAAGGCCAGTAAGGAGGCAATGACTCATTTTAGCCTCACTGTGCTAATGAAGGGGTGAGTGAAAAGTGTGAAGTGAACTGGGAAGAACCAAATGTAGCATTAAAGACGGCTCCATTAGGAGCCATGTGTAATGGCAAAGTTTTGTGCTGAACTTTACTGAATTGAAGAGAAGCAGCAGGAGCGCCTACTGCACTTCTATGCTTACAGGTTTCCTTCTGCCTTTACCTCAAGATGGAATTCCCAAGAGTATGGAAGGTCCTGCTTACGGATCTATGTGGCACACAGAATTATTTATGCCAATTTTGGCGTCATGACACAAGAGTTGCTGGGTTTCTTCAAAGGCAGTAGGTCTTGTGCTCCAGTAGTTCTCAAAGACTCAGTCATGGATGAGAACCTCATTATGTTAGTACTTCTGTAGAGTTGGAAACGACAAATCATAGTTAGAGCTGTTTGGAATTGTAAATATTTACAAAACAGATACAGAGGAAAGAAGTGAAAGGAGCAATATTGTGAGGAATGTTTTAAAAAAACCAAACAAACCCAAGACTCAAATGCTAATTTGAAGCCTTGAATAAAGTCTTAATGAATTAAAGAATATAAATTCATTAGTTTAATTAGTAGGACTTTTAAGAGTTAAAAAGTTCAAAATGTTCTGTTGTGTGAAGTAGCCTGCCCCACACAGATCTTGTTGTTAAGCAATTATGCAGGGCATATGTAATCTATCCAACCTAAAATTTTGTTGTTACATTTATAAAATGCACTGAAAAGCCTTTCAGCGTGGCTTCAATTAAACAACTTTCTTTGCCAAATTATTTACAGTATGCTATTGCTGTGCTGCATATTTATAAAATCATACATAACTAGCAGAACCTGAAAATACATTTTTAAAAATGCAATTTCTTGAAAAGAATAAGCATTTTGGCAAGCAGTTTTGAATGAATTTATTCTGAATGGAATTACAAGTTAGCAAAATTTTTTTTTCCTTTAAAAGTCATATTTATTATAAGTGTGCAGGCGGACAAAAAGAGAGCAGCAGTCAAGGATGATACTTTAATGCTTTTAAACAGATATCTGTCTTCAAGGCCAGGCTGGATGGGGCTTTGAGCAACCTGGTCTAGTGGAGGGTGTCCCTGCCCATGGCAGGGGGGTTGGAACTAGATGGTCTTTAAGGTCCCTTCCAACCCAAACCATTCTGTGATTCTATGATTCTGCTTCATCTCCAGCTGCATGGATGCTGTGATCCAGCGCACAGCTAGACTAGGTGTACTCACATGCACAGATTCTTCATTTGCAACTTGTATTTGCCAGTTTTGGTAATAGTGTACTACCCCCGATACGTGCCATTTTTGCATTCTGCCTCTTGGAAAACTATGGCTCATCCTGTCATTTGAAATAAAGTGAGGCCACCTTTGTTTGAAGATACTGATAAGTCGCTTACTCAAGTACAAATGGTAACTATGCAAGTATGACCTAAAAGTGCTTAAAAATACCATGCATTCTTTATGGACTACTTAGACAAGAAAAATTTATCAGAAAAATTCAATTTACAATGCCCTTTGGGAGAAAGGTTTACAGGGAGCGCTATGTATGTGTGCATAACGTGAGCCATTTAACCATTGGATTTATTTTTCAACACTTGTCAGTTTTACTTTCCTTTGGCATATTACTCTAACACATAGAAGGTGAAAATATATTTAGTCACGAACACCTCTACATTTTTTTTGATTCCTGTTCAAGAAGTAGAGGTTCAGCCATTAAGTGTGAAATCGACTGGCTTGCTTTTTGTGCAGTTACTCCACCATTCCGTAGACCTTAATCTTGTTTTGGCATCTCTGATTCCAGTGAGAACATGTATTCTGTTACTGAGGGGAAATAATGGAGCTAGAGAAGCCACTGCTACTGCCCTGTGGCTAGCAGGAACAACAGTTGCTTTTATTTGTGCTCCTCTCACTTTTCACAAGGCAAAACAAAAGAGTCCAGAGCTTGTGCTGATTGATCTCCAACATATATCAGGAACTACAGCATGGGAGTTGACAGCTCATCACATGCTGCTCATCCCTCTGAGCCAGTGTTGAACTAATGCTCTGGCATGGATGTGAGGGTGCTCTGTGGGAAATTCTGGCTCTCAGAGGAGATCAAAGACCTCTACAAGTTACAAAGGGTTTCAGAAAGCTGGAGGGTTCTTAATCTTGTTTTTCCAGCCAAGTAGTAGTTTTGGCAATAACTACTTAATTAGCTGTAGTTTTATGTACTGATGCTAGTTCTTACTTTGTATGTCAAATGCTCTGTGAGGCTATCTGTCTTTTTCCCAAGAGGTAGCTGGGTTTTAGTAGACCGTGGACATCATTCTGTATTTTGTTGTGCTTGTATCTGTGTTAGTGCAAACTATTTGAGGGACTATAATACTAATAAGTATAAATACTCTTAATGTTCTTGCATCTTGCATTAACAGATCTTAACTCTCAGGTGTTTCTTCAGTTATAATGGACTCCACAGGACTCAATCAATGTTAATGGTTTCAAAGACAGCTAAATGCATTAACAATTTTAGGAAGTAATTAGAAGAAATAAATAACTTCTAATTTTTTTTTTTTTAATGCACAATTATAAATAGGTTACTGGTAGATGAAAAGCTGGACATGAGCCGGCAGTGTGCGCTGGCAGCCCAGAAAGCCAACCGTATCCT
>NW_010240667.1:0-5103 GCF_000690775.1 Eurypyga helias | reverse complement strand
ACCTGGAGTGCTGCGTCCAGCTGTGGGGTCATCAGCATCAGAAAGATATAGAGTGGTTGGAGCGAGTCCAGAGGAGGCCACGAAGATGCTCAGAGGGCTGGAGCACCTCTGCTATGGGGACAGGCTGAGAGAGTTGGTCTTGTTCAGCCTGGAGAAGAGAAGGCTCAGGGGAGACCTTACAGCACCTTCCAGACCTGAAGGGGCCTACAGGAAAGATGGGGGGGTACTTTTTGAAAGGGCCTGCAGTGACAGGACAAGGGGTAATGTGTTTAACTTGAAAGCAGGGAGGTTTAGATTAGATATCAGGAAAAAATCCTTCCTGGAGAGGGAGGTGAAGCACTGGAACAGGTTGCCCAGAGAAGCTGTGGATGCCCCATCCCTGGAAGTGTTCAAGGCCAGGCTGGATGAGGCTTGGAGCAACCTGGTCTAGTGGAAGGTGTCCCTGCCCATGGCAGGGGTCTTGGAACTAGATGGTCTTTAAGGTCCCTTCCAACTCAAACCATTCTATGATTTTATGATTCTATGATTTCCTACCATGTTAAATATAGTCCTAAATTTTACATGGGATGTTTTCCAGTCATGCCTCATAGAACAGGTGATTGTTTTTGCACGCTTTGTGCCGTTGTGGCAGGGTAGACTTGCTTCGCAGAACTGGGAAAAACCCCAAAATATCTAAAAATTATTTTCAAAATTACCTGGAGAGAAAGTATTTTGAAAGTATCGTAATAGCCTAAAATAATTATGTGTAGGAATCAAGTTGCTTTCAAATTAAGTCTGGTTGTAAGGAGCGAGTATAAGCATTACAAATAAAGTTACTGGGGATCTCTTCCTCTGTTTTTCCCATTGACTAACACCAGCCTATTCTCTTATTTTTCCCAAGGTGTCCTTTCTTAGGCTGAAAATGCTTTTGAGGTACAAAATGCTGCTTTTGGTAAAGCAAGCCGTGTCCCTCGGTTCCAGATGCACTGGTTTCTCTTACCCTAGAGGTGGTGCTGTCTCCAAGGTGGCCACTGGAAGGCAGCCCCCAAGCCAGGGGTGGGGGAGAGACGGGAGGAGTGGAGCTTGTGGTGCCAGTTTAGGCGCTGGGATAGATGGGAGGTTATAGATGAAGGGATACGAAACAAAGCCCACTGACCCGAAGAAAGGTAAAGGAAGGAAGTGAAGTGATGGGAGAAAAGGGAACGCTGGGAGACAGTCTTACACATAGTGAGGGGAGAAGGCAGAAGATAAATGAGGGTCAGGCTCTGTTTGAACAGTATTTCGCAGTGCTTGCGGTAGGGGAGTGTTGCCGACATAACGTTTCAGTCGCTGATCAGTCAGTGTACTATAGACAGAACCCCTTTGTCATGCCAGTGCTTGCGCTTTCAGTTGTTCAAGACCAAACAACTGTGCGATAAATTTGTAGTTATCCCACGCGTTTCTAGAGCGTGAGCAGAAGGCATCTAAAAGCCCTGCAGGGAATAGATTGAGCCCAGCTTAGGTGTGCAAAGGCAGTATAAATCTTGGATCTTGTTCTGCGAGTGTCCAGAGTTTGTATGGTCTCTATAATGCCTGCAAAATGTAAGGGGGCTTGGAAAAAAGACAAGGATCCGTATGTTAGTTGCTTTTGTTTTCTTCAGGAAATCCTAATTTAGATACATTCGAAAACACCTGCTGAGAAGAACTGAATTTCTTTGTCTGCGGTGCCGTCATCCTTTTGCAAGGTTTGCTCCAGCTCAGAATAGCGTGTGTGCATTGCTACTTCATGCACATTTCTGCATGCAGTACATGCTGTTCTTCTCTCTGGACCGCGCTAAACTGATTCCCCGCTCATTTTGACATTTTGTTCAAATTACCCTTGTTTTCTTAAAAAACCCCTCTATGGTCGTGCTTGCTCTAGCCTGTCTTGCTAAACTGGTTTCTGACTGTAAACCCCTCTGCTCCCTGTTTGCACAGCACCCTTTCCTTTCAATCTCCTCGCTGTTGTGAGAGCCTTCTCCTTTACACCTCCTGCTGCCTGCAACAGTTCTCTGTGGCTGCCTTTTGACTTTCGTGCTTGTTTCGAACTCAGTTGAAAATGCATTGGTGTTTTTGCATTACGATTCCTCCAATTTTCACTCTTCCTCTGCTCTTACTTAAGTGTTACGGTTTTACAATTAACCTCACTACATGGAGCATTTTGTAATGCTTTGTGTATGAGAGATGCTACACAAGTGAAGTATTGTAGGCTACCTCTGGGCCTTCTCTTGTACGCATTTAAGTCAAAGATAAAGCTGCTATTAACTTCTAGCACAGTTTATATCAATGAAACTCTCTATATCAGGAGCTTGGCATTTCAAAATAATATATTAGTGCTGTCCTGAGTGACCTTTATCTCCAGGTGGCATTTGCTTGCCTTGGCTTGTTTGTAGCTTTGGTAAGTTAATTAAAAAAAAAAAAGAGGGGGGATGCAATTGGCAAAACAGTTATCATCTTTGTTCCTAATGTTTTTGGAGCAAATAAGTTCCTTCTGCTCACATACCCACAGGAGGTTAGGAAAATTACAGGAGTAATACGTGTTCATCTGACAATACAGACCAAAGTTTTTTGATGGTAGTGGTCAATGTTGCCAAAAGTGGAATGGGGTGAGGGAGTGTAAGTTGTTACTAGTGTGTCAGCGGAGCAGGGGCTTTATCTGCTGCTTGCAAGACCACGAACAGTATTGTTTTGTCATACTAAATAGTGGGTGGAAAACTTGTTGAGGCGAAGTAAAAAGATTTTTTTGCTTGTCCTTCCTTTGGTCAGCTTGACCTTCTTCGCTCATTAAGGTAGGAAACCCAGAGATGCTTTGCTGTGGTTGTTTATTTCCTTTCCTCTGTGCTTTGTGGCCTTCACTGGATGGGAGTTTTTCCTTTTGATAGTGTTCCATAGCCCTGGTCAGAGTACTGTTGCGAAAGAACCAAGTATTAATGTTCTCAAAATAACCAAAGTTTGTGTATTTCCACAGTTGCCGCAGCTACAGTTATTGGCACATGATTCAGCAGGCTGTTTCCAAGAGTAATTGACCTATTACTACAGTGTAGCCACTGCATATGTGACCATAAATGAGTACTCATATGTGACTCATACCCTTTTTAAAAGCACAAAGGGAAAACCTAAGTCACATTTAGAATACTGAAAAGTATGCTGGTCTAAAACATCCTCCAGTTTATCTATATGTGTTCATAGATACACTCGACCTATACCATCCTATTTGTCTTCCAGCATAGTGTTCCTGTAATGATTAGACTTACAATCTTTTTACCTTCTAATAGAGTCTAATCTGGTTTTAGCAGCTCCTGAATTTTCATGATGGAATCGCTGACATAGACTACATCCCATCTGATTCTAAGCTTTGATATCTCACCGCCTGGTAGGCACATCATGTATCTCAGGTTTCCAGGTCCAATTCACAAGCAGTAGTGTCGTTTGTTAGAACTTGCCATCAGTTTGGTACTGTACAGAACACAAATAAAAAATTTTATTCTCTGTGAAATAGTAGAGTTACGACAAAACCATAAGGTGGTTGATCCAGTGTTGAAAGAATTAAATTGTAATATCTTTGTGTGTGTGTATCTGAAGCTGTTATTAGCTTTCACATCTGATGCAATTCTTGGGCCGTAGCAGTATAATCATGTTAAGGTGCATTCATAGCATCCCACTTATGGATGATTTATTTATAGATACAGGTATCGGCAGATAGAGGAAAGTTGCAGGTGTAAGTAAACAGCACTGAATCCATGGTGATTACCTGTGACTGCTCTTCCATGTCTCAAGGACATTATTTTTCTTTCCTCAACAGAAACACTAGGATGTAGGGTGGGAGGTTTGGCCCAAAATCTCAAGTACATAAACGTATCAAGTACTGAATGTTTGCTCTGACTGATGAGTCTGTACAAATGTTCTTTTTATTTACAGGTGTCTTGAGCTGGTACTACTATGTGACTATGCCAATGCCAGCATCCACCTTCACTATTGCTGTGGGGTGCTGGCAGGAAGTTGAACAGCAACCCTTCACAGCTGCTATCCAGAAAAACACTGAGTTTTCCTTGCCATCTTCACAAGATGATTTCAGGTTGGTGTTGTGGAGAAATGAGATGTATGGATAGCATTTTCATTTACTCTGTGGAATGTGAAAATGAGTCATATTGGTACAGGAATCAAAATAGAACTTGTTTAATCTGAAAAATCTTGACGGGAAGATCATTCCAAAGACATTATTTCATGGGTGAGGGTGTGGTTCTTCTTATGTGAAAACAAGCTGCTTGGTGAGCGATACGGTTAATAGATCCCAGTGTCCTCTGGATTTGTATCCTACATCCTGTGTTTCTTAGTGCCCTGGTGCAGCAATAACAGGTCCTCCCTTGTTTCTTACAGTGGCTGGCTGTAAGATCTTGCATGTTACTAAGCTGGGTGCGTTTACATACTGGATGCCCCCTGCTAGAATATTGCCTATTCACTTGCTTTTTTTCTTCCTGACCAGTCCCATCCTGGAGTTAGAACTGGCCAGTGCAGTGGTTTGGCTGGGATCATGTGTAATGGCTGGGTACATGAAAGACCTGTTGCAGTGGTCCTGTAAAATAAAATTGCACCAATTATTCTTTTCAATAAAAAACTACCCTATTGTCTAGTACATGCAGTGGCTAAGTAGCTGTCTTTCACCAAACCCATAAAAATATAATTATTTTGGATACATCTATTTCTTCTTCCACTCTAGTAAAAAATGCTCATTGATTTTAAATTATTAGAGTGATGGGTGAACAGAACAATACTGTGTAGGTCTGCAAATGAGATTTGAAGCTAAAAATTAGGTCTGTGGAGAAATACCACTTGTTTCCATGTTTATTCACCACAGTTTGCTAAAGTCTCAGACATGGCACTTGGTTTCCTTGCATACGATGCTCAGCTTTTCAAATTCATAGTCGTAGAATCACAGAACAACCCATGTTGGAAGAGACCTTGAATGATCATCTGGTCCAATCTTTCCTTGGAAGGGGAGCTTAGATGAGATTGTCTGGCACTCATTGCCCATTGCTCCATGTTGCTCCTTGTGAAGAGAGCATCTCCGTGCCCTTTGCAGATGCCCTTTAAGTACTGGAATACTGT
>NW_010240666.1:52927-72506 GCF_000690775.1 Eurypyga helias | reverse complement strand
CTGAGGGTGCACTCAATGCCGTCAGAAGCAAGACCACCTTGCTTCTGTACAAATGCCAACTTGCTTTTGCTCATGCTGAATGCTCATTAACAATTACTAGAGTTAAGGTAGTTAATCACTACAGCTAAGGTTGAGATCTGACTTTTCTTCTGATTCCAGATCCTAGCTCTGCAAGCTTTTCCCATCTCCCACAGAAAGTTTACTTCCTTGTTTCCATTGTTCCAGCCTTGCTTTCCAGATTAGTGATTTTATTATAAAGTTTCTGAGGATTGTTTGAACTACCTTTGAATACAACATGCGCTTATGCTGGTTGTTATTGCAGAGCTGGGACAATTTAACAAACAACTCAGGTTAAAAATGTTGACCTCGGGTTGCTTCCTGATCTCACTCAATTTGTTAAATATTGAGCCAAATTTGGAGAAAAATTACCTTGGTACTTTGAAAGCCCTCAAACCTGGAACTCAGCAATAATGCATCTGTGCTTTAAAATTTTTCTCCCCGCACTCCTTCTTTAAGTGCTATTAAAGGAATTATTTGTTAAGGATATTTCAGGTATAGGACTGGTTACACGGATCCATTAAGGAATTACTACATGCCAATGTTGAGAATGTCTCTCAAACAAATGGAGTCATTTTCTCAAATGTTATGTTTAAGTCTCAGAGAGCTCCCAACCACAGCCCCATTTGACATATGCCTCTTCAGTGTCTTCTCTTAGTTTTCTCTGCAGCCTTGATCCTGCAGAGATTTATGCTTGTGATTAGCTTTAAGCATGTAAATAGTCCCTCTGAGTTCAACGGGATGCTTACAGTTAACGGTGTGAGCATCCTCTGAAGGGACTGAGGCCAGCCTCAGCCACGCTCCCGCAGACGCTGCTCCCAGATGTGCACAATCTGGGATCACCCAGCTGGACAGACATGACCTGGGTCAGGTATCCTTGCAGCATCACATCTTACCAAGTTAGCCAGAGCACACAGTGCACAGCTTTTGTGCCAGCTTCAATTTTATTCCAGCCTTCTGCAAGCTACAGGGGAATGACAGGCGATATTTTAAGGTATAATGTCAGTCACAGACAAATAATACTGAATGTACATTGAGTCTGCCAGGAGAAGTTAACCTGTCAGCACTCCCTGAAAGGATCTGAATTAGCAGATCAGCTTCACATCAGATCAGCATTTGTGTCTTGTGGCCACAGTCTTTCTGACTCAGTACTAGGAGCCCTAAAGCCTGACTTCCTCACCTGTTGAATCCAGGCTTCAGCAAGTTTAAGACAGAGGGGTGATTACTTACCTTTGCACAGTAAGTCCTGCTACCTTGAGGCTTTAGTGGAGTTTTTAGAAATGGAGGGTTAAAATCCTACAATGTGTAGATGTGAGATTGTCTTCCCATAGCCTTTTTCGCTGAAGAAGGGGAAGGTGCATGATGCTGAAGACAAAGTCAAAGAAGCATAAAAACTTTTGTGAGTATAAATTTTTGCTGTCTTTTGCCTGTCCAACCTGGTATATAGGGAGGGGGGTGGGGTGTTAATCGGGGCAATACTGCTGCCAGTGCATTGAACAATACAAAAACCTCTTTAAACTCCAGCCTTAGCAGCTAGGCAGGGGGTGAGGTGGCATGGACGATAGAGACACACTGAGATTTACTTGGGACGACTTGGTTGCTTTGCATTCAGCTTCTCAGCTCAGGTTTCCACTTCAAGTGCAATAAACCCCAAGTCCACAATCACATCTCTCTTAACACAAATCTCTTTGCCAGGTCCTGACCTCGTGCCGCTGGGCCACGCCACACCAGTGCTGAACCAGGAGAGCAAGGGGAGGAACCAGACCCACCTCCATAAAAGGACAGAAAGATCAAAGTGCAGATGGAACAACTGAGGGATACACAACTAATTATATGCAGAAGTGTGGGGTATTTATTACTGTAAAATGCTCACAAAAATCATAGGCACCTAAGACTTACAATGGCATTATCCACCACCGCTGGAGAATTAATAGGCAGGCTTTTCCCTGCGCTAAAGCAGACAACGGAGGGGGGTACTCTGTCATCCAGGGGTGAGAGTGGGGAATGAATGCATATACAGCACTCTCCTCTAATGCTAATGGACCCTAGCACTGAGATTAGATTTACACCCTCCCTCGAAACATACACCAGGGGAAGGCAGCTCCCCCAGGCTGCCTGTCGAATGGTGTGGTGCTGCAAAAGCTGCTCCCTGCTCAACCTGCCTCTTCCCCACCAGCCTCCACGCCAGCTGTCCTGCTCCCCAGCTCCACTGTGCACAGCGTCACCACTCACATTGTACTCTGCCCGGAGCCCAGTGGCAATGGTGAGCAGAGCAGCACCTCGGAGGCTCCCATCCGAATCCCCAGTGTTAAAGGCTCGCTCCTGTGCATGCACTCGCCACCTCACCATGAATGCTGGGCAGCGGCCAGCGTTTTGGTCCTCGGCACCAAGAGAGCACCACATGACGCTACAAAGGATTAAACAGTCCTTTCTCTGCTCCCCAAAGAAACAAGAGCATGGAGAAATTATCCTTCCCCACTCTTTTGCTTTGGATGCGAACAGAATTTTGACCTGAGGCATAATAAACCTAACAACAGGGAATGTGTGACTATTGATCTTCCACTTGCAGAAGAAACAGGCTCAACATAGGAAGAGAAGGACAAACCACCAGGAAAGTTCTCATGGATAGATTTTTCCATCTGTAGCTCCATGTTTGACCCAAGTCCGTTGAGCAGAGCCAGAGCTAGTCCCCAGCCCTAGCCCTGGAAGGAGCAGGGCTCAGGAGGCACAGCTCTGGGGACTGGGTGGGAGCGCAGAGAAGCACAGACCTGGCACTGAACTGTAGAGGAAGGAATCCCACTCTGAGTTTCAAGGGCCCAGCCTTCACAAGCAGATTTCCTTCGTCCCTGGCAGTGGGCCTGCTCCTGGGTAGCGTCGCTATGTGGCAGGAGTGACCACGGGCCTGCTAAAGGACTCCCTGCAAATAATTCACACCAACTTGTTTAAAGGAGCAAATGGGTTTAATTATTAGTTACAATCTTGTCAATAATTATCACCCCATCTGTGGGTAATAAATGGCAGCTTCTCACAGACTGCATCATTAGAGTTTAAGGACACCAATGGGGTGCATTAAAATGCTGAGGAAAGCATTGATCTGGTGTAAAAATGCTCTTTACAAATTACAGGCACGGGTCAAGCCCGCCAGCAAGTCCTCCCTTCTCCCATCTGATGCCAGCCTGCCCTCTCCTCTCACTGTGCCTCCTCCCAGTACCCCTGGCCCATGCCTATGCAAAGACAAAGATCCTGGTCTGTGAATTGCAAGGGATCAAGACCTTATGTAGGACTCTGGGCTTTATAGAGCGAAGGCTGTGTAGTAATGAAGGGGCTGGTATAAAGCACCACAGTTCCGTCCTGGTCAGCTCTGCTGACAAAGGAGCTGGCCTGGGTGTCCTCACAGAGGTTTTTATCCAAAAGGCAAGACAAGTAGAAACATGGAGGCAATGTTTCCCGAAATGCAGCCACTTCTGGGGTGGAAAAGCATCAGTCATCTCACAGCAGGACTTCTCGGAGGAGAAATGATAACTCCTTTCTTTTTTTTTTTTTTCTATTTGAACTGCAGGCTGGAATATAGGCCGGCAGAATGTAATTATCCAGGCTGGAATTTGGCCAAGATGCTGGGGCTAACAGCCCTACTGTTTCAAAATATGCCACAGTACCCTAAATGATCACATCTTGCAGGATTTGATTTTGCGTTTCATCCAAATCAATGTTGGGAAGTTGAGATGAGTAGGATAAGAATGAACTAGTCTGCTTACCTTCATACCTGCTGAAAGTTCAGCCCAGAACAGCTCCTGAAAATTGCTCTCATTTTCTGTGCAAAACATTGACAGAAGTCAGTGGGTTTACTCCTGTAACTTCACTTTGCAAATTCTCTGCAGTCAGTTTCGATTGTTTTTCAGTGAACAATATATCAACTTTCAGAAGTCAAAACTTAGATAAAGCAAGGTATTTCCGTTTAAAAAAGTAAAAAAAAAAAAAAAGGACAGGGGGTATTTCTTTCCTCTACAATATTTTAGATGGACTTTTCTTTAGCCTTTTTTTTTTTTTATTCAGCCTGTTAGGACAGACAGAGGATTAAGAGAGCTAATGGATAGTCTGTATTGGCAAACAAAACTAACACCTGAATGACTCTTTGCATGTACAAGTGGTAAACTCTCCATTAAAAAGAGAGCTACATTGAGGGAGGCAGGCTGGACTACAACTGAGCCACAGTGTAAATAATCCTCTGCCAGGGCCCATACACAGCCCTGTCAAACACCATGGCTCCCATGCTTGCAACCTATCCCCCCATTATCAAATGGCTCCAAATGCTCCCTGTTGTTTTGAATGCTATGCAAATATTGGCAGAAGGATGTACACTCTGGTTTAGAGATATCTCAGATACGGCAACACCAACCAAACTTTTGGGAAAGCAGCATCAGGACTTGCAGTTTGTCTTTTTACTTCCGTGAATAAAGTTAAGCTGCAGAATAAATTGTGCTTTTAGCTGACTCTGGCTGTTTGCTAGCTCTTGCTGAATTTGGCCAATCATCCCCCACAAGGGAAAAAAAGAAAAGAAAAAGGTAATTTTGAAAAGTCAAAACACTCCATTTTCTATTTTGGAAAAAGAATCATTATCATTGATTTTTCATGTCGAAATGCCTTCCCTTTGTGAAACATAACTGCTTTTCTAAAAAGGACTGTAGCCATCTGTAAACAATATAGCTCATTCAAACTCAAAAAAATTACAGTGGCCTCCTGTTTTACTGAAATATCTAGAAAAAATCCCACCTTAGGTTAACCAGGGGAAATCAAACCTCTCTTAATTTTCGGTTGGACAAATGAAAGAAAATGAATGAAAGGGGCATCCAGAAGCAATCTCAGATCCCACAGCTACTGGAAGCACCAGAGGAGAATGTGGAGCATCCGGTCAGCTCTGCAGCATCACCAGCGCACGCGTCCTACGCTGGCCTCGGCGTCCCCGCTCTCTGCATGTCATTTGTTGAAAATCTCAAGCTTATCTCACACACTGCACTTAGACGTACTGCCGCAATCCTGCAATTGCCCACCGCACATCTAGTTTCCGTCACACCCCTCTCAGGTGCTGAGTGGAATGTAAAGAAGGAAAATAAACTGAAATGCAGGAAATGCCACATTCAGTTCTTCATTTGTAGCCATTCATACTCCTAAATTTCATGATAATTCCTTCGATTTCCTGAAAATGTAAGTGAATCCTAAAAAGCAGTGTGACTTTTAGAAAGAATATATTTCTGGCAGCCTGCACCAGAAACAAATTATTCCCATGTTGTAATGCATAATGCACAGTAAGGTCTGCATGAGAATTGGAGCTGGCCACTGCACAAACACAATTCCACCAGCGAAGCTTCCAGCCTCATTCATAGTACCCGTTCTTCAATTTTGTTCCTGTGTAAAAAAATGTCATGTCACTTAATTGACCGATTCCATGCCACAAGCGCTTTGCAAACACACTTGTCTGAAGAAGATATGCCCTGGCTGATTTGGAAAATCCCTAAGCAATGCATTCAAAATAAACCAGAACTGATTCATGACCAGTTGAGTAAATACAGGGAATGGAGGGCCTGGCACAGGTACACCCACAGCGACGATAATTTGCAGAGTTCACTCCAACTAATTTTGTACCTTCTTCCATTTCACTTTGTGCAAAATTCCCAGCAGATCACTTTACGGTGAGGGATGTGTTGCAAACCAGTGTGTAATGAATGGACAGAGGGGAAAAATCACAAAAGCACATTTTAAAAATTCGCTGGGTAAATATTTGCATTGGAAACTGGACCTCAAGATTCACTGCACACAGTCAGGGGTCAGAAACATTACGGGTCCACTCAAAACAAAGGCAACTTGAAGCTGGGAAGGAGTTGTGAGTGAGCTGGTTGGAATCAGCGGAACCTCAGCCGCGTCCGGGAGCCGTGTCTCTTCTTGTAGCTGAAGATCCTAACCCTGCGTTTGTGTGTGCACGTGCACGTGTGTTCACATATTCAAGGCAAACACGCACTCACACATTCTTAAAACGTATGTGCATATTCACATATGCACAATGAACTGTTTATGAGCAGGCTATCAAGAAAGAGTTTTCACCGAAATTATTCAGTGAATGACTTCAAACAATGAATACATTGCAGGAAATGGCGATTGGCTCCAGAGCAATCCGCAAGCAGAAAAGAAGGCAAAAGCAGTTGAATAAATGGGTGGCTATGAATTACTCATTTAGCTGCATTATCTTCTTGTGGTCCCAATTCTGCAAATGCCTAAACACCCACTTCCCATTAAGGGCATGAATAGTCCCATTGATTCAATAGGGTTATTTTCTCTGCCTTCCATGGGGCAACTCAAATACTTAAATTTAAGCAAGTGCTTAAAGTGCTTTGCTGAATCAGGAGGTATGTCCACACTGTATATACCTGTGTTATACAGAAGGTCAGATTAGCTGATCAAAGAGTCCTTTATGGTCTTAGGATCTATAAATCTATGAATAAAACCAGCCTTTCCTGGAATTGCTTCTCCATAACCTTCCTGAGCACTGAAATTCATCCACACCCCAAAAATATTAATAAAACACTCTGTACTTAACTCTTTTTCATATTATACTAAGTACTCCACTAAATAAACCTCTTAATATTCCAGTATATTTTGCAATGAACATTTTCCCGGTACGCTAGAGCGATTCCTCCTTTTGTGCCATCCAGAACACAATCCCCATGAAATACTGCAGTAAACATTTCTCTGAGTACTACAGCAAACACTACCAGCATTAGCAGATTAACCATTCCACTGAGCGCCATATTAAGCACACGTTTAAATACTGAGAAAAGACGTATAGCCTCCTCTTTCCACTGCGCCTCGTTACCCTGCCAAGATCCATATTTTTCTGCGCGGAGCCGACCAGCCCTGTGCGTACCTGCTCTGTTCCCTCCCCTCCCGGCGCCTCTGTCTCTCTTTTTCTCCTTCTTGTTTTGTTCATCCTGGAGCCGTTCTTCTGGCTTGGAAAAATTGTCAGGGGGCAGGAAGGGGGGTTAAAAGGAGGGCAGGGGATTTGGGTCGTTGTTGAACCACAAAGTCAACAACACATCCGTACTGTATGCACATCCTTGCCTCTCTTGTCTCTCTCAGCATTGCTGAAGTCTGTTGATGGAGAAACAGAGGTTACATGTGGGTCCCCCCTCCCTGGACCAAAAGAAATAAGTGGTGCTCTGAAGTAGCAGGTCTTGACTGGTGTAATTTGGAGTTATAAAGCATTGTTTGGGTTTTACAGGTGTACTTTAATGTCAGCAAAATTACCGTGCTCAAAGCCTTCAATGGATTCATCTTTAGCAAGTGTTTAAGAGCCATTGACTCGTCTCTTGTTGCTGACAAACCATCTAGATTCAACCCATGGTTCTGTTCAGCTTTTCTCCTTTCCTTCCTCTCTCTCTCTCTTTCTCTCTCTTTTTTCCTCTTTTTTTTTTTTTTTTACTAGCAATTTGATGTTTGATCATTTGAGGCAATGAGGCGGAGGGTAATTTACGTTATCAGGGAGGTATGAGGGGTGCTGGGAACCCAGACGCAAGGCCCATTCGCCTGCTAAAGCGCCATCGTAATGTAATGAGACTCCAGTCAAGTGCAGCTAGTAATGGAGAGGAACATTTCCCATTCATCTGCCTACCTGAGACTCCACCGAATACGACAATAACTTTTGCACAGGAGGAGTGGGGAGGGGGGGGGACATGGTGAAGGGGGGCCAGAGTCCCCACGGCATGACTCCCTCTGTCTCATGGAGAAGCACTGCAGCCTCATCTTTTAGACCACTGAAGGAAGTAAATTAACACAACTCAGGAAGCCACAAAACAGGTTGTTGGAAGTGCTTAATCCTTCCTAGGTCCTTTCCAGCAGGCACCTGGTTGGCAGATGCCCAGCCTTCCCCTCCAGTCTGGGACCAGGTCCCCTCCATGGTCCCTCAGCTGCTGCATCCCCCGGGGCGGAGCCAGACCCTCAAACAGAGGGAGCTTGGAGAGGATGGGCACACCAGAGCAGCCCACTGGGAAAGTGCCTGCACATCAACTAGCAGAAGTTGAAAAAAGGCGGAAAAAATTTGCCAGAAGTGCTCCAAGACCATTTCCCTATAAAGAGGTTTCAAAAAAAATCCCTTTTTCTTGATCCCCCCTAGCCAGCTCTATCACTCGCCCTCAAGCATGGCTTCCTATTACAAAACCAGAGTTTTGAGAAACCCCTTGCATTTGTTTGTAGGTGTGGCTAACAGGACATTGAGATTGCATCAACAATTACTTTCAAAACCATTTTCTAATATCAGCCAAAAGACAAACAAAAATTCAATCCCACCCCACACTTCTAGAGCCCTAGATGTCTACTCTGGAGGCATTTCATTCCCCACGGCCATGTCAGACCAGCCCCCTCCTGCCATATGCTCTGGAGGAGCAGGCACTAACTCCACTCCACAGTTTCCTGGGGGGTGGGTGTTCCCACCACAAGGATGATCATATTTACATCACACTGACCAGCGGGGAAACCGAGGCACAAAACAGTGCCCCGTACCATGATGCATAAAAGCCAGGGGCTCATTTCTTCTTTCAGAGAATGAGTTCCCAAGGATGCTGGGAGAAATGTCTGTCCCCCAACACCTCCAAATCTGCTTCTTAGCCTTGGCCCTTGCCTGTAAAATCCTCCTCCTTGGCTGCAGATTCACTTTCCACTCTGTCTGAGTGACGGGGCTCCCAGCAGCACAGTAATAACATCAGCAGTAATACTGACCACCAGCAGTAACAATGATGCACATATTCAACTTCACACAGGCAACCCTGCTACTCTGCACACTTTGTTTGCAAGCTGAGGGTAATTATAGCTCGAGGGAACCTCCCGGATGCAAACAGATCTCCTGGTACGAAGACCTCGATGTATGTCAAGAGGTGTAGGTGGCAGAGGCGAGATACAGGGGCAGGAGATTAATTTCCTTCATCCGCCGGTCCTAAGCTTGCTGTTTGTTCCCACAACTCAGCCTGAGAAAGGGAGAGGAAAGAAAAGGGGGGGGTGAGAGGGTGAGACCTCAGCTCCCCCTCCCAGCCCTCACCAAATTCCTGCCACATGGACCCTTCCAATTATATCCACGTTTGAAAGGCTGCTGTCAGGATGAAAGGCACAGAGCAGTAATGAACTGACGATTAATTTGCAGTTGGCTCACCCAGTGCGCGAGCGTCTCTCAGGCTCGCTGCGTGCGGGTGCTAAATATGACGATGTCAGCAATTGTCAGCCAGAGCCAGGGTTACCCTTAATAAGAGTCTCTCTCTCCACTGCCTGATTGCCCACTGCCAGCTTTCAGGGGCTCCAGCTTGGCTCCCCATCTTCCCGACGGCGAGGGGAGCCCTGGACCAGCCCAGCAGCTGCCAAAGTAGCAAGAGGAAGAGAAAAGAAATGACCCTCTTCCCTGGCAAAGCGGCAGGAACAGCTGCCAGCGCTAACTGCCTCTGCCCATGCCAACTTTGACCTGGGAGAGTTACGGCTTATGCTGGCACGAAAATACCTCAGGATGAGACTGAGCATGTGAGCACCAGCCATGCCTGGGCTGGGATCCTTTGCACCTCCAAAACTAGTGGCAAGTATCACAGCCTCTTAATCCATGCTTAAAACAAACTTCTCACTCTGACATTCAAGTCAGCATCACCGTGTGAGAGGGGGCGTGATGGCCAGGGAGGGTGGCCAACCCTGAGTTTCATGCCAGAGCTGCTGCACAGTAACACCCTTCCCAGTACCGTGCGAAACTGAGTTGCCAGCGGCTGGTTTTCAGGTAATGCATTAAGGGTCGACGTAGCCTGATGGGGTCTGGGCGTATTTTCTCTCCTCTTCAAATGTCTCTGCCAGCCCCGGCAGGAAGCAAAGAGGCATGTACTTGGGAACCACTGTGTCAAACACTCCGCGAGAGCACACAGAAGAATCGGCTCTGCTCCAAAGAGTTTACAGGCTAACCAGCCAGGATGCACCTCAGTGTGGAGGGATGCAGAGGAGAGCGCTGGATTGACAGGGCTGGGAATACAACCTGCGTTTTCTGCATTAAGGGGCCTGTCATCAGGCCACGGGGGAACGCTGCTTTGCAGAGGGAAGCACAGCGCCTGCCCAAAAGACACAAATATTCAAAGTAAAGGGCAATCCCTTGGCATTGTACAAAGACACCTCCTGCGTGCTCGCAGGAAATCCATGGTGTGCACAATGGACTTGCATATTCCGTCCACCCTTCTCTGTCCATCCACCAAATCCAGACACTTCAACTCCTTTCCTCCTTCTCACAACAGGAATGTGACCCAGGCCTCAGCCATTAGTCACTACCAACGTGCTTAACCTTAAAGAGCTGTTTTCTTCAACTGTCCAAGGTTGGTCATCCTAAATCACTGGGCACCCTTGAGAATCTGGGTTCAGGAGGGTCATAACAAACTCTGCTGCAGAGCAAGCATCAGAGGCGTGGGACGTAGTAAGGCAACGTTCTCTGATGGATGCAGGGCAATGTGTAGGACATTAGAAGTGTTCATACAGAAGCTTCCTTTAAGACTGCCCAAAGGCCTGTAAAATATATTTCACATCTCTTACTCAGTAGATGATCATCTAGATTATTAGACGTGGCTTCACGCTATTATGCTGGGATCTGAAAGATGGGTACACTGATTTCATCTTGGGCATGGATTTCTAGAGCTTCAGACAAGTGATTTGCAGAATATGAAAATCAGCTGCAAGTGGCTGAAAAGCCTCTACCTGGAATTATAAACCAATCACGGTACCCTTTCTGCTGCAAATATTGCCTATCATCAGTGTATATCCCAGAATGCGCATAAAACCCCCACACCTGCCGTTTTCAGTGTAGGATTCCTGTGCAACCCACGTGCTCTAACATCCTGTCGTTGTTACCCTTTAAACAACACTCCTCAATGGTTGCCAAAGCTCTAGTATCAGGAGATTGGGTAGGTGCTCCAAAGCCTCTGTCACAGTTTTATCATCACAGCTCCCCTTGCAGATGGCGTTACTGGGCCTGGGATCAGGCATACTGCTAGTCTTCACCTCTTTCATGGAGACATGGACATCAACTGAGATATTCCTCCTTGGAACACTTTTTCTTAGGAAATTTCCTATCTGAGCTGGCTGAAGCATCCTGTGAATTCATGGCATTTACAGCAGCAGGTGTTGCCCAAAGTAAAGAAAAAAAAAAAAAGCCTTAGAAAAAAAATATGAGTGCCTTTTGTTTTAAGACGTTCTGAAATACCCTTCTGATGGTTGGATCAGAGTGACATTTAGCTCTAATTTTGTTTGGATGTTATGAGACAATGTTTACAGAGGTCAGTCACCAAAAGAGGCATCCTTTTTCACTTGAACAAGACATTTGATTTCATCGAAAGGGATGTGGGGAGTTCCTCCTCAGCCCAGCCTCTTGATTTGCAAAAAAGGTTTCAGCAGATCCAAAACCAGATTATGGCCAGGTATGTGTGTCTTTGAAACTGCCTGTGGCTAGAAAGTGCTATTCACCCAGTTCTGGTATATGTATAACTATTTTATTGCTGCAGTCTTGGGGTGCCTGCACAACTCGCCAGTCAGTTTCCCGGCTTGAAATCACATCCTCTCTCTGGAGAACAATACAGAATGAAGACAGGCAAAGCGATATTCAGAGATGAGATCTACTCACAAGGTTAGTGCTCAGGCTGGTCTGAGTCCATCTGAGCAGAATGGACATACTACTCCTGTCACAACCCCCAGGGTACCCTCGCAGTGTTTGATCCCAGGTCCTGTCACACCAGGCTGAGGAAGGGACAACGGTGATGGGCCTGTAACACCACTGACTTCTGTACTTCATAGAGTCTTTCATTTCTGGCTGCAGGTCTGTATGTACCTTACAGGTCTTGCCATAATCACAGATCTGTTTTTACCATGTAACCCCTGCCATCAGGGCCTGGCACTTCAGGCACTGCTCCTGGCATCGTTCTCAGTCCCTCCCAGTGCTCCCCTGGCAGATGTATGGGGTGTCCTGCCAGTGGACAACAGCCCGGTTCCAGCTCACACACCATTTTAAAAAACTTGCCTCAGTGAGAGCTCTCTACAAAGATGCCTTCCAAGCCACTCTTCCTGCCCACTGAGCATGCTGGGGCTTGGAAGAGGAGCTTTTTGGCTTTCTCCACTCCTTCCACCCTGCCTGGCTCCCCTTGAGAGCTGGCTCAGCAGCCGTGTTGTGCCTCGGCGTAGAGCAGGAGGGAGCAGAGTCACGGCACCAACGTCACTTGGCAGGCGCTCCTAATGACACCAAGTCCACACGAAAGCCAAACACAGCCCTTGGAGATCCAAGGGCTCCTCTGCAAAGGAGACTTGAGCCCTTTAAGGAAGAGAGAGGAGCAGAAATCAATTGTCTGCTCGCCTTCCTCCCCAGGCCCCCCTCTCCCCCTCCTCCATCACCACCACCACCACACACGCACCCTATTCACCCTGCTGGAAGGTGACATTTGCTATTAACCTTATATTGGGCCATTTTGTAAATCAATGTCACTTACATTTAATAACAAGTGTAATCAAAGGAATTATGCAAATTTAATTTGATGCTTCTTGAATTATGCAAATCTGCACCACATATAATGGCTTCTGACATGTGCCCAGTTGGAGAACGTTCCATTACCTCCTCTCTTATTACCCCTATTATTATTTTTATTTTTTTATCCTGTAGGGGGGGGAGGGAGAAGGGAGGGAGCAGTGGTTAGGCTTGGAGGCAGGGGGGACAAGTGAGTGCAGAGGGAAGAGAAGGGAAAGAAGAGAAGTGGTGGAGAAAACCGCTCCTTTGCCTGCATTTTGAGTAGAAAAGCCTCCTGAAGGCATTTCTGTTATTGTTATTGCAGAGCAAGGAGAGTGGGATGGGGAGGGGGGGGGGGAATGGGGATGGGGGGAATCATTTCCCATGAATGGCTTTGCAGGCAATAATACTATAAGCCTCTGATTCTAAATTACTGCCCTTCCAGTCCTATCTCCAGCACGATATTACTCTCCTTGGCCTCTTCTTCCTGAATTACTAGGCAAGCTGGGGGAGGGTGAGGGAAGAGGGGAGCAGGACCCGCAGAGTGGAAAATGCAGAATGAATGGGTGGCAAGGGGTTTTGGGTTTCTTGCTCCATGACCACCCAAGGTAGCCCCACACCCTTATTCCTCTCATCAGAGCCCCAGGAGAATAACTGTTCTTTTCCCCTTGGCTTTCCCACTGCTTACTTGTTTCCTTGCATGTGACCCCAGGATCAGGGAAAAACAGCCACAAGAAGTATGTGCCACAATTTGCAATATCTTCTCAGAAACCTGGGGCATCCACAGCCAGTGACACCCCAAGTTCCTCCCTTTGCAAGGACTTCAGTGTCTGCGGCACCAGAAGTTAGTTTGGACCAGCGTCTTTCTCCATTTCTTTTGCTTGTCAGAGATGGCAAGAGGATTTGATGATCACAGAGTGGATCTGAAAGACAGTGCAGTGATGAGAGTAGAACATATGACACCGGACCACATCTTCCTGTGCTGGACCACTCACAGCAACTGATGAGTGACTCTAGGCACGATAATTCATGCAGTGTGACCTTGAGCAAGAGCGCTCCCACCTCTGTGTCTTGGTGTACTCACACTTGTGCAAAGCAGATAAAGAAATCTGTGTTTTGGAAGAAGGAGAAGAAAGAGAAGACAAAATGCATTTTAAAAAGTCTGTATGCTCTTCTAATGTGAATTGATGCACATTATGAGGGCACAGTACCAACATGGCCCTATCATTTCTATAAAGCAGAGAGTCACTAACATCAGAAGTCTTCCTGCTTTAGATCTGAGAAATGAAATGCAGAGGAGGATTGCTATATTTCACAATTTACACTTGCCATGTTTCCTTTCAAAACTCTTTCAGAAACACAGATTTTTTTCCTCTTTGCTCTAAATATTTCTTCGTTATTACATAGTCCTACAAGTCTTCAAATTTTTTAATAATAGAAGATAATTTCCAGAAGCATACTCTACATTTAGATTTTAAACATAATAAACCAGAAAATATGTCTAGATTATTTTTTTCCTACCTGTCAATGGTTCAAATTATTTTTAAAGATAAAGAAATTTGTTGGTATTTTTTTAATGGAAGGATTTTTCATCTGTTATCAAAAATACCCTCTCACAGAAGTTTTTTTGAGAGGAAGCTGTCCCTACTCTGCCCAAACTGAAAATCCCTTGACATCCATTGTGGAAAATGCCATGTTTCAGCCAGTCCTTGATAATATGGCCTCCAGTGATGATAGGGTGAATTGAATGTGCTTACTCCACTCCAGGGCTAACATTTGCTGGGCTTGAAAAAGAAACATGTAACTCACCCAGGGTAACTGCTGACATTACCTTTCAGGCCCTGGTGGTATTTGGCAACACAACCAGCAGCTCTCCAATGTCGTCAGCACTTCACCACTGCTGCCACTTCTCCATAGTGCCCATATGGAAAACAAGGGTGGATCTTCTCAAGAATTGCATCTGCAAGTAGAAATCCTGCTGGGATGTTGCAGCCCAGCATCTTCCTTAGCCCTTGTCCAGGGAGCCCAGCCCCATGTTCTCCAGCCCCCAGGGCTGCAGTGCCTGGAGGGACAGTGTCAGTAGGAATGTCAATAACCCTGTCTGGCATTTGCTCACCTCTGCCTGAGGATGTTGATTCACTGCCCAGAGATGGTGTCTGTCATTAGGGGGCTGAAGAAAAGAATGAAGCTCATTTCAGAGTCAGATACATCAATAACCTCTGGAGTCCTCCTGAGTCCAAGGCTTCTGGACTGCACAGAGGACAGAGAACTTGCCTTGCCTTGCCTTGCCGGCAGACATGGGGATGGTCAGGACCCACTCCCATGCCCTGGTGCAGGCGCTGCACAAGCAGATCAGTGGGAGGGTGCCCATGGCAAAGGGCTGTAACTGAAGTGCCACTGCTGTGGGTGCCCACCTCACACAGCTCTTAGCCCCGAAGGTACTTCTGGGGGAGCAGGTTAATGAGTGCATGGAGCTAAACTTGTCCCTGGTGTTAAGCCTGCTGAGGTCAATGGAGGTACCCAAAATGCCCGTAGGGTCCTATTCCTGGATTGAAGAGGTGTGTAGCAGATGGAAGCACCTCTCCTGCAGAGAGAGCTCAGCACGCAACATGCTGCCTCATAGCTGGTGTTTCTGGGATTATCTCTCCACAGAGCTTTTCAGGAGGATGTCTCCGAACAACTCCAAGTGTGGATAGTCCAGGATAAAAAGGTCTGTGTTGGAGTTTGTTGAGAATTGCTGTCCGAACAGCCCTGATGGCCTAGAAAATGTCCTGCACGCTACACTGCAGTCAGCAGCACCAGGCATAGACCTAAAGCATCAGTGACTGTTGTAACACAGGCTCACTGCCATCTGTGTGTTCCTCAACTCCAGCCCCAGATGGAGGATGCCAGGTACAAGAGAGCAGCCTGGAAGTGAAAGCTTTTTCATCAGGCAACCTCTTCCCTGGATCTTAGGTCCTCATGTCGTGGGTTGATTCAGAAATGGGTAATGCAAAGTTCTCAAGCCTAGGCTCAAAGACCTTTGTGCCATTGCTGGGAGAGGGAATTGGCTTGGTTTGAGCCCTAGTAGGGGCATGCTGCACTTCCCAGGGTAAACAAATAGATTGGGGAAGTGCCTCTAAAAGCCGTAATTGACACAAGGGCTCTAAAAGGGATGGGTCCCAGCAGGAGCCCATGCTGCTTGAAGTTTGCTTGCTCTCCCTTTCCTTGGAAATCATAGGTCATCGCTTGTAGGCACCTCCTCTCCACTAAAACTGTAACCAGCAAAGAGCCATAAAAACACCTAAGTGCAGAAAGGCTGAGTATCTGATCTGATGAGAAAGGACACAATGACAAAATGACCATGAAACATCCTGGGAAGCAGTTTGGAAGGGGCAGGCTGGGAAAGTTCAAGAGAAGAGCTCCTGAAGGAAGATGGTGAAGGCTTCAGAGGCAGCAGAGACAGAGGTGAAGGAAGGCCCCTGTCACATCTAGCAGCTGTATGGAGAGGAGCTTCCCAGGCAGGTTTCATGACACGTGCCAAGGCCTTGCCACCCCACCCCCAGAAGGAACTTAACCTCTATTGCCCTTGATACTTTACATAATGCCCCGAGCAAACATTTATTCACTGACCAGAGCCACTGGCACAGCCTTTTTCATTAAAATAAACTTTTAAATGAGAGATGAAGAAGAAATGAAATTGAGGACAGTCCTAATTCTGACCAGGGTCCCAGATCTCCCACTGCTGCCAGTGCTTGGCCAGGGTGTATGGGAGCTAATGGGTGTCCTACCTGCTCTGTGCCTCACTTTCCCTATATGTAAGGAGAAGAAGACAAGACAGACACTCACCCCACTTGGCTGGCAGAGAGCCCACCATCAGTGACTCTTCTGCAGTGTCACTCCATTGGCATCAGTAGAGAAACTTCTTGCTTAGCAAAGAAAAAAGGGACACTTAGGGCGATGCCAGGAGGGAAGATGCTCCTGTTTACCCTTGCCCTGGCAATGCCAGAGAACAGGCAGTTTCCCTGGGAAGCCACCAATGTTTCTCCTTCCTCTTAGAGCAGGTGAAAAGAGTAGTCACATTTGATGTAGAGTGGGTCGTATGTAGGAACGAGACCTAAGAGCTAGACAAGAAACACAGGCAAATGTCACATAAGAAATTAAACAGGTAGATCAGCAATCTTTTACAATGAGCTAATTATATATTTTATTATTATGCTTTAGAGCTTTTTAGGCTCTGTGTTGAATATTTTAACTATTGCAAAGAGTTCCAGAAATCAAACATTTGGAAAAAAACTCTTCTGAGGATGGGTATTTGCATATACAGAATCTCCAATGCCCAGTTTAAACTGGCAGGCACCTTATGAAATGCAGAAGCAGCAAAGTGGGGACCAGAGGGAGACAGTCTCTCTTGGAGCTCCTTTCTCCCCGCACCCTGAAAGTTTTGGCAGATCCTGCTGGCACGAAACCCCATAGCTTACATCCCATGTTGAGCTGTGAAAAGTCCTGTCAAATGCGCTAATGACAGCAAGAACATCTAACATCTGTTAGATGGGGAAAAAACAGTGAGGCCCCACGGAGAACTTGCTCTCTATCCACTTGCTGTAAGGTCCACGTACACTTACCCCAGGCCCTTGGCAAAAGTCAGCATCACCCTTCTCTGGCTCCCTCTCACATCCCAGTCCAGCCTCTCCTGGTTCAAGCAGTGGTCCCACATCTTTGCTGCCTGAATCCGGGCCCAGGGATGCTGAAGCATTTCTGGGCATCACGTGGAGGGTCTATCCCCACAGGAGTCACCCATCTGAGTGCTGCTTCTTTTAGCCCGGCAGAGCAAACTCACACTGGTGTGATACTGTCAGCATCAATGGAGCCTCACAGAAGGTGAATCCTGCTTGCTCAGCCTCTCTCCAGCACCTGATCATACATGCAGAGAGCATGGAGGTCTTTTTTTCTCTCTCTCTCCCTCTTTCATTCCTGTCTGGTTTTCATTCCTCTCATTCCTTTTTCCTGAACACTTGGGTGTAGCTCTGCTTCTAGAGAGCCCACAGAGTTATTCCTGCTTCAACCCAGGGCAGTTCAGCAGAGAGGGTGATCCTCTGATTTCTCCTTTTACACCCGTTCCAAAAAACTAGTTCTTGGCACTGCAGGGAAAAGGATTATTTGATCTTTATTAATTTATTGAAGGGAAGGAAGACGGTAGGAATTGCAATGAAAGGGACAGTCAGCAAGATGGCAAGGAAGAGAGGTTAAAAATGAAGTCATCATCTAATTGGCCCACAGTGAATTATTCACATGTATAATCTTTTAAAAAAAAAAAATCAGCACAAGGCAATGCAAGTAAATGCTGTTCATGTTTAAAAGTCATTTCCATAAGTAAGTGCAATTTCTCTACTGTTTGCCCCTGTTTAATGAAGTGAAATCTTGTTTGCATTCCTCCCAATTTCCCAACGAAAGGCGCCCAAGCGTTTGCACCAAAATTACTCGGCCCAAATTAAAACCCTCCAACACTTAAAAAAAAAAAGAGGAAAGGGGGGAAAAATCAGACTTATTTTTAAAATGCCTTAAGTGCATCCCAGCATCCTAATTTATTTTTAGACACTCGTTATTAAGAGTAGTAGTAAGTTTCCCCTTCTCTCTCGCTCTCTCTCTTATTTAAATGAACTTAATGGCAATAGATGCAAATGTCTGGAAGAGGAAAATAGTTAACATTTATTTATTCTTACTGTTGTCTCTTCCCTGGCTGGTGTCATTAGAACAGTTCGTTGCATCCCATTCGCTCCCATTAGCTCTGCTATCAGAGCCACCCAGCACGACTCCAGCACGGCTCAAAGTGCTTTCTGCGGCCCACATAGGGACTACATCATCATCTCCGAGGCACTGGCTTAATGACAAGAAAAAAAATCGGAATATATTGCACAGCAATGTGGGGAAACAACAACAAAACCTACCACCGTCGACGATGCCACCCGATGCCATCTCCCCTTGGCCCGGGGCACGCGACCCTGCTTCAGCCTGGCGGGCAGACAGACAGACGGATGGGCTGTGGTGCTGGGACAAACATGCCTTCGCAATTCATTGATCTGGGCAATGTGCAGAGAAATACGCCAACGGGGACCCAGAGTGCTTGGAAATGCACTCAGGAGGACCCAGCGAGACTGGAATGGGTTCAAACAGCTGCTCGGTGCCGGCAGAGCCATCTCGCCCCTACGCGGGGCTGCCAGTCGGCTGACTTCTGGCTCCCTGGCATGGACAGGAGCTGCCAGCCAGGGCTGGTGGTGAGATGGGGGGCTTGCACCCCCTCACTGGGCAAACCCTACTTTCCTCCAGTGACCCCTAAAGTGAACCAGACCAGCTCATACGCGTGAGCAACCGTGTATCTCCGGGCCGAGTGGCCCCAGCCCCCAGCTCCAACCAAAGGTGTGTGTTACTCCACAGGGCACGTCGTCCCAGCCCACCAGCCACCACTGCAGAGATAAGGGGCTTAGCCCTTATCTCCTCTGGGGAGCAGTGGCCAAGGGCCAGCACAGCCAGGCCACAGGCTGAAGAGGCAGGTGCCCCAGTGCCGAGAAGTGGCCAAAACCCACCACATCCCTAAGCACCAGGGTCATCTCCAACCCCGCGCATGTGGAGGTGAACCTGGCCCACACCAGAGTGGCGAAATCCCTTTCCAACCAAGGAGCACACGACAGGTCACTCACCCAGAGCACCCACAAGTTTTGGAGTCTTCTGAGCCCTTCACCCCTCAGGCAGTACACGGGCGAGGGTGGCGGCGAGCACAGGAGAGGGAGAGCAGGGCTCAGTGACAGCACCAGCTGACAAAGCAGCATTTGGGAGGAGGACATCAGCATCTGCAACGCTGACACATAAAAGAGAAGCGGCAGCTATTGCAGGAGGGGATGGAGCCGTGTGAAGGGCCCTCCCTCCCTCCTAAAGTTGACATTGTCTCCTGTGATAACTTTTCTGCTGAGGTAGGAGACACTTTACTGCAGAGTTGCACACAGC
>NW_010240666.1:46800-52904 GCF_000690775.1 Eurypyga helias | reverse complement strand
GCCCCTTCCCATCCTCTCCCTCTCTCTCTCTCTCTCCAGCATCATTTACATCCTTAATTAGCTGTAATTCTGCAGTGCTCATTAGGGAAGGACTGGAAAATATCAAGAAGCCCACAAGCAGGGGGCTTTGGGGGAGAGGGAGGAAGAGGGGGATGCAGGCATCAGGCTGAGAGGGGATGCCCAAGGCTGGATTGTGGAGCCAGGAGCTACTTGCTTAATTTGGGTGGGATGATTACTCTAATTTGGGAGCACTGATCCAGTGATAGGGTTAAAGAGGCCATACTGTCCCACGTAGAAAGGCAGAGGGCTTGTCTGGAGAATAGCAGCACCTCACCAAGAGTGCTTGTTCTTACCTCCTTGCTCGCAGGTGATATCTCTCCGCTGGGTCGTTCGGTGCCTCACACTCTTGAACTCAACGGTCAGCCACAAGAGGAAGGCAGCCTTCCCCGCCCATGCAGGCAGCTACACAAACCTTTCCTCCCCTCCAGCCTCATGAGGAATTATTCGGCAAAGAGGTTCCTCTGGAAAATTGCAGCTGACAGGGCTGAAGCACTTCTGCCAGGTGTGCCACTGTGCTGCGACATTTTGCTTGGAGGAAGAAAGACTCAAAAGTGATCCAGAAGAAAATTTGAATAAGTAGTTCATTGTTTTTTAAAGCAGATGCTCTCTTGATTTGAAACAAGAAGGGGAAGGGAGGGAGCATTTTGAATTTTACTTCAATGACCTAAAATAACAAAAAAGCAATAAATAAGGACATGAAACTATAGCCAAAATTTGTATTCCAGATTGTTGAATTAAATATTGTGCTGGTCTCCCATCCTTCAACCCCAAATGGACAAACACTGTGAAGTTTTATTGTAGGTCCAAATATTTGATAGAATTACTTTGGGAACCAGTAGCAGACCCGGAGAGTTCTAATTTGGACTCCCTTTCACTTGGGAGTATACCAACACAGAGAGAGCCAAGTCCTCCCTCTGAAGGTGTAAGTCCATTACAGAGGTACTATGGACTCCTGGCCTTAGCTGGAGAACAGAGAACAGGTAAATTAAGTGAATGGAGCAAGAACATAAAAGAAATCTGTGGCAGAGACAGGTGCTGACCCCAGATTTCCTACTGCTTCTCTCTGAACTGCTAGTTACGAGACATCCTTCCTTATGCTGTAGCACACGGACTTTTGTATGCCCACTTGCAATTCTGGGCACATACCTGACTATTTTTTAATTCACTGCCTAGATGTACCTTTGCTCAAGGTTAGATGTGCATGTAAAATTCTATCTGGGAATTCAGTAAGGTTGATGAGGATGGTTTTTACAAGTCCGTCCTCCTACTTTTCATTTCCTGGCAATAATGTGAGCCTACAGGTTGAGCTGTGATGGTGTGTCCCACCAAAGACTCAAAATGATCACCAATGCATGTGGGACTAGGTACAAATATGTGGGCTTGTGCACAAATGGGCACGTGCAATTCGAAGTATCTTCCTCTTTGTTTAACATCTTCAAATTCCTGTTAGTGTTTAGATGAAATCTGCCGTAACAGAGACTCGGAATAAGCAAACATGCCAGAACAAGTCAAGAGAAAACCTCGTTGAAGCACGACTTTATAGAAGTGCCCAGGACCTTTGCAAAACAGCGTTTCAGTGATTCGTATCATTGGCTCTGAGGTTTAACACAAGATAACTCCCTTTGCACTTACACAGGACAGCTTATTTACATCATTCAAGCAAACAGAAATATGGCCCACCTTTCTGCATTAATATCTAGCTTTTCCTGTGGTGTTTGGTACATAGATTTCTAAGGTCTTTACAATGGAGACAAAATTTACTGCTCGCTCTACATGAAATTTGGGTTGCAAAGAAGTCGCAGTGGATCAGACACTGCCTGAATCTCGTTGCAGTGCCTTAAAGAGCACCTTCTCTGCACTTCCAAGGAACCATTTAGCCAAGGTTTTCAATGACAAACCTTCAGAACGGATTTTGTGCATTACCACTCTAATATTTGGGAAGAAAGAACATGATCAGGGAAAAAAATGCTAGATCCACGTGCCTATTAGAGATGTTCAGCTGGTACAAGGGAAGAAGCCTCATCATTCCCTGGTTTATCACTGCCAGTTGGCTTAGACCTCTGCATGGCCTTAGCTCTGCCTACGTGATGAGGGCGACTGGTATGATTCTGCAGAGGGCAGAATCCCACTACCAGACATCCACAGAGGAGGGTGTGGAAGTGGCAAGAGCTGCTTATGGCTCTTGCATAGCTCACAATTGCAAAGGCCAGCTCTTGGGCAAAAGCTCATGCTTGCATGAAGCCGTCTGCACTCCTCCCCGCTCACAGCAGTCAGTGATTTCCTTCAAAATGCCTCAAAAGTGTCTTTTGCAAATTGCTCGTTAGTGGGTTCTTTGATACCTAGAGTACCAATGAATGGCGTCATTCCCACAGCCTACTTGCTATCACTACATTTTCCTCTTCATACTTCAACCTTCTGCTCAAAAACCTAGAAAAACAGCAGGCACTTGCCTTTTGCCTTGCAGCAATAGTCAGAAATCCCGAGCTCAGACAAACCCAGTCTGGGATGAAGTGAGGCTAAGCAGATGTCTAGAAAAACAGGTAAAGTATGAATCCCAGATATTCAAATCAGAGCCACCTTTCCCACAGTTTGGTTTCAGGGCTGGCTGTACAGAGGGTGAACCAAAGGCATAAAGTTGTGTTGTACACGACTGTCAGAAGAGGCAGCAAATATGCACCAGGGAGGGATGGCCCCGTATGAACAAATGGAGACGAGTAAGGAGGAATGTACTGACATGCACAGAAGCAAGATCGTTCATGTATGTGGATAGGCACATGGGAGTTAAATTATATGTGTGTATGCACATTTATATTTTCATGGGTGTGCTGGGGTGCCTGGTCCTGCATATAAAGGTGTGCAGATGCCAGGAGGGGCTGCCAGTACGCCCTAGGCTGCACACCAGCTAAAGTGTGGGTGAGAATCTGTAGAATGCTACTGAATAGCTTGAGGCATCAGCTGTAAGGGCTTATTTCCAGAACAGAGGATTTTCCCCTGCTAAGAGTCAATGAAACCATTTCTGCAAACCTCCCTCAGGTACCACACGGCAAATGTAACACCAAGGAAATATCAGGGAAGATTTCTGGTCACTCAGACTGTGTTAACATGGGGAGAAAGCCTAGCCCGTGAGAGGAGACCACGCGTGTAATTTGCAGAGATACTCGGATGACTGAATAGCCTCGCACTTTATAAGTATTCTTTCAGCTTGCAGCAGCATCTTTCTCCATCTCCCTGATCCTTTCACAGAGGCTTGGAAGAGACACAGATTTGCTCCATGCTAGCTTTCCTGGCATTATTGCCTGTGGTGGCTCCTGCCAGGAGAAGCTGTGAGGAGAGCTCTGGCCCACCCTGCATCTCCACGCTGCTTCACACCAACGCTTCTGGGGCTGCGGCAGCCTGGATCTCTCCAGCCTCCACTGGCCCGGTTCTCCCTTCTGCACCCCTGCCCCAGCTCTGCAGACAACTCAACGTTTCCCCTGCCCTTCATCCAGGCACAGCTTCCTGGTGGGACTTCACTTGCTCTCTGTGGCAAAGGTCTAGACAGAGTTTTAGAGCATCTCCTCCAGAAACGGGTCGTCTCTCAGCAGTCAAATTTGAACCTGCTGGCATGGCCAGCACCTCGCTCCCGGGGCATCCTGATCTTTCCCACAGGGACTCAGGCAGTGACAGGGGGGGAGATTGATAGCAAGGAAAAGCAGCAGATGAAAACTAAACTCACACTACATAAATTCTTAAATTATTTTTATAAGGACACAACATTGTAATAACTTGCCAAGAACAACACCGAATTATTTCAAGGTTTCCCGTTTGTTTGTAAAGTGAATATTAAAAGTGCAGGCAGCAGTCTCCCAGTGTTCCCCTGGGAACTGTTAGTGTCCGTAGTAACGAGGTCATTCCTTTTTTATTAGGAGAAGGGTTTCTGTAAAGTTAAATGTGCTGACAGCCTCTTGCCTTTGATGTTGGGTTTCACCTCAGTCCCTCCTGCAGATATTGCTGCTCCTCCCTCGCACAGACACATCCCTGACAAACAATCTCCCCTCTGTCTTCCCTACTTGTTTGTTTAGATGCATGACAGGCAGCCCTGTTAAAGGGCAGCACATGAAGGCGGGCTGGGGTTTCAGTGGACGGGAGAGATGTGAGAGATTTGGTTGCTGTAATTAAGTCAGTCTTCATTCCCCCAAACTGCAGGGACTCAGTACCCTTCTTTTATTGACTAGACAGATAATTACAGTGACAGCAGTCACAAACCCCCCAGTTAGAGTTGCGGTAAAATTGCCACGGTGACACATTCAGACGAACACAGGACCCGCAGAGCCCTTGCCACAGAGCCCAGCCTGGAAGGGGAGGTCCATGACTGCTCCCCCGGGGCTGCAAAGACAAGTCCTCCCTCCCCAGCAGAGTCGAAAGGAGGAGAGTGCCCAGGAGGACAAGCAGGAATCTCTGCTGCTGCCCTGTCTTAATTATCACAGCTCCTGCTCAAGCACCTTCCCTGTCCGGTGACCTGGACATCCCTACGGAGTGGCCTCCCAGCACCCACGTGCTGTGCCTACCTGACCATGTCCAGCAAGGATGCTAAAATATAGATGGGCTGCAGTGACTCCGTGGCACACAGCAACTGCCTGACCGCTGTAAAAGGGACATCTGGTGAGGATGGCACTGAATCAGCACTTGGGAGACCCAGTTCTGGGCTCTACCAAAGAGTTTCCCAAGGGTCCTGGGCAAATTAACTGAACAGTCTCCACAGTAAAAGAACGAGGTGGCCCCAAGAGCCTCACTCAGCAGCTGCTCGGAGCCACAGCCACGGTGTGCTCTGAGCACACACACACCACATCCAACACAGGGGAGCCCGGGTCCCAGCGGGCGCCTCAGCACAGCACAGTGACACAAAGAAACCAACATTTTTTTTTGTTTGAACATTAAACAGGCAACAATGCCCATCAAGTGTATTGTGTGTAGCCACTCCTTAGAGTAGCAAAAGATAAATAATACTTTCATGCTTCGAAGTGAAGTGCCCATTTGTGTGCACCCAAATAATAAGAAATAATGTGAGTATCCTTGTTCATCATGGACATAGTAGGAAGAAATCAACTTCTTCCCTGGGAACGGGTGCTTAGAAATGATTTATTCACTCTTGGGAAATGAATGCTAAAACCACGGAGACACCGTTGTGCGCTGAGGTGGATCAGAAATTTGTCTGCTCATATTTAACTACAGGATCAAGAATTGCCATCGGGTAGCTGGTGATGGCACCAAAAACATTTCAGCTCTGGGATCCATGTTCAAAACCAAACATGAGTAAGGGATGAAGAAAGGCTGTGACCCCGAGTTCTACTGCTGTTCAGTGGCTGACATCAAAGAGGCTGCTACAATTCAGATTCATTTACAGACTACAAACACTTGTGCCAGCAGACCACCAAAAGAGGAACTCCCTGCTGGAGTCACAGAGATCTACAGACTTCTAGAAAACACAGCCTGACAAGCCTGGGTCCTACTTCTGGCTCAGCTGAACCTGCTCGCTCCTGTTTGTATTGAGTTCTTTGTGAAATCCACAGCTTTCAGAAGAAGGTGGGTCAGTCTGATCCTAAAAGCAAAGCCAAGCCTAGGTAGTCTAGAGTAAGTGGTTCAAATTCTGGGTGGCTGAGGGTCCCAGATCAACAACTGAGAAATACAAATTATTTTGGCCATGGCACTGTGCTTGAGACTCATTTCTCCATGATCTCACCTTGCACCAGTGTTCTCTTGCTAGGCTCATCACTGACCTCCTCCAACTCGGCACAACTCGTTGCTCCCAAACATGGCAGCAGTGAACCAGGGGACAACCTTTGCATGGGAACACAGCGCACCAGCACAGCAGGACCTGGCTGTCAGTTGGGATGCACACAGCAATGGTGTGGGTTGTCCCCAGGGAGATGCAGCCAAGACAAAGGACTCATCCCCCTGGAGAGCCAGGACACGACACAAGCCTGAAGATAACTGCAGCACCTATGGGGATGTAGTCCCCGGGCTCTGCCCACCCTGGTCACACACACCCACAGCTGGGCATGCCC